>NW_010097736.1:139429-145091 GCF_000699245.1 Pterocles gutturalis | reverse complement strand
GGTGGCCTTGGATCATGTTCAATGAAACTACAGAAATTGTCCACCAAAGCTGGGAGCAACCAACAGAAGTGTCCTCATCAAAATATACTGAAACAGTAACTGTGAAGGTACTGTATTGCATGACAATGAACAATGGCCTTTGGGTAGACTCCTCACCGTATTTTATCTGTATATATCCAGGGCAAAAATATGGCACAATAGACCTTTACTGGAGGTCTGTTCTGGAGCAGAACAGAAGGAGAGTATAACCTTCAGGAAGTTTTCTTTCAATAACAAAAAAAAAAAAAAAACCCAGCAGATTTCTGTTCCTCAAAGTTATGACAAAACCTATACACAGTAAAGCAAAAACATACACCTACAGCCACCAAAAGCTTAAAACAAGTCTGAACTGTGGAGCCAGTTCTTTGTTGAATGAGGCCTGTATGTCAGAAAACATGATTCAGCAGCAAAACTTCATACAAATCCTGTTAGAATGCAAAAATGGGTAGTCACATTAGAGTGAAGTGACAGGTCACTGAACACTTATCAGTGAGAATATCTTTAGAATATTGAAAATACCATCACAGGAGTTTCGGTTAGTTTCACTGGCCTTGTACCCTGGCCTACAGGAACAGATAAAGCCCCCTTCATTCAGGTTGGTACAGTTATGTTCACAGATATTTTCTGCACAAGTTCGTTCTGTTCCAGGATCTACAAAAAAAAAAACAAAACAAAACAAAACCCAAAAAAATAAAGTTATAAGGTGGACAGGAGTATCATAATTTTGATCATTAGTATAATTGAAAATGGTAGACGTTAGTTTTCTTTACTTTTTTTTCCTAACTGAAACTCAGTTAGTGTGAGCATCTATTCTCTCAGGCATAACTAACTAGAAGAGAGTGGTAAACATTAGTGAAAACAGCTGCCAACTAAGTTTAACCTCTAGAAATCAACAGAGATAAGAGCCATAAGCATTCAAGCTCACCTTCCTTGAGAGAAACAGCATTCTACATTGCCACCAATCTGCAGCAACTACAGATACTGTTTAAGAGACTTGACTCTAACCCCTACCTTTGTCAACCTACCTCTTTCTTACCCAGTCCTTTCTTATCAGTTATACAAAAAATGTTCTCAATTACTATCATGCATAACACAGGCCCTGAATTATTTATATCTGGCAATTAGAAGATGACAGCTTGTACATGCTATACCCTATCTAAAGCCTACTGAAGTCAATACAGGTCATTGCACAGAATGCACTGCCCTTTAAAGCGTGCCCATAATGGAAAATTAGCAAGTCAGGGAAAACAGACACTCTGTAACAGATGCTGAAAACTATACTATTCTCAAAGTACATATAGAATTCTATTGATTCTGACATAATCTATATACACGTGCTTTCAAACTCAAATCCGTTATGTAAGTAGAAAAGATAAAAACATGTTTATTGACAGAGCAAGAGAAAAAGCTATAGATGTATGGCAAAGACATTACATTAAGATGATTACCTCCTTTATACATATACCTCCCAGTGCTGATCAGATTAATTTTAAACATCTCAGTTTCATATACATACAGAAGCATAAATTCTTCGTACACACACACACACACACACACACACGTATTCTACTTTCTCTGTAACATTAAGTATTTGATGCTGGGAAGGCTACAAATGTTACCATCTGATCTGCACTCACATCTATCCCCAAACAGAACGCTGACTGCCAGAAGGTGTCTGGTTTGCACTGTTTCACATCCTTTTTATAGTTTTATATTTTCATCAAGTCATTGCATTAGGTTATATTACCAAAAGACCATTAGGATGGTATGTGAAACAGAGAAACCAGCTGCTTCAAAATGGACTGCACTATAGGCTTCTGAGTTATTTACATTTTACAAGCACACTGGATTGTAAATCACCAGTGCACCATTTGGCACACTTTCACTTGATGCTATCAAAGCGTGACAGATTGAAATCGCAAGTACATGCTCACATTATCACTCTGCAGCTGTTTATTGATATAAAAAGTTAGGAATTATATTTTTTCCAGATTCCATGACAATAGTCTCCCATGCCTCAAAGTTCAAGTCAACGTTTATGCATCTAAATGGATGCTAGTAAATTTATAATGCATAGATAATAAAAATTGTGCAGAGGATCTGAGAGGGCCCTCAGCCCAAGGACTGGCTGTCTTTATAGAATTCTGTGGTCATGTTTGTAAACAGGACAATACAAGCATCTCAATACATTTTTGTTTTTAATAGGGCTAGAGCAACCTATACCAGTTCAGAGTCTGCCCACGAAAAATTCTCTAAATTGTCCTATTGCAATTATGATTGAATAATCTGGATGTTCTTGCCTCCAAAATGCAACCCATTTCAAAACAAGATCAAAAAAAAAGATCAAACCCTTTTTTTGTGATGCACAAATACTCTAAGCCTAAAAAGGACTGTTCAGAGCACTGAATTTCATAGAATCATTTAGGTTGGGAAAGACATTTAAGATCATTGAGTCGTATCATAAACATAACTCTGCCAAGTCCCACTAAACCATGTCCCTAAGTACCACATTTACACATCTTTTAAATACTCCAAAAGAAGGAAAACAGAAGGTACTAGTTGGATAATCCTAGCACAGGCTAATTCAAAATCAATACTTCTTAGTATGCTATTAAAGAAGACATATGTATCGTTATAAATTTTTATTTCAGTAGCATTGCAATTTTGTATTCTATTTATATTATTACTTACTGCAGCCCATTTCATCAAAATGGTCTCCACAGTCATCATAATTGTCACAGACATAATGTAGAGGAATGCAATTTCCATTACTGCACTTGAATTCTTCAGTTGTACAAGGTCTTGGGGTTGGTTCTCTACCTACAGTCGAGAAGAGAAACACTCCTCTGTCACAGTTTCCGCTATGCAGAACCAACAGACAGTACTATTCCACGCTGCTAATGAGGAAGCTGATGCAATCTGATAAAATAATGACTAGAGCAACTTTGGAAGTCTGCATTAAAGCTAAAACTATAACAGGAGCCTCCCGACTTCTAGTCACATTCCCATGAACTGAAAGAAGCCTCTCTATTTCATAAAGACAGAAGGTAAATTCTTCTTGTTAATAGTTGATTGAACTTTTTTATAGCGTAAATCTATTAATATGCTTTACCGATATACTTCATACATTTACTGTAGACTTCAAGAGATTATTGAGATATTAGTAAACTGTTGACTGGGCCTAAATATCAACACGGTTACTATGTGCATAACAGTGTCACAAATTCGGAAGTACTTTTTTCTCTATTTTAAAAGGCCCTGCTATCCATCCCATCCTTATTTTATGATACAGCCAAACAGTTCAAATTATTTCACACTGAGCTCTAGTTTTCATAATTTATGTTTAATTTTGACATAGTCCTTTGGTATTATTAAACATTAAGCACATCACAATTACTAAATTTGCTGCTCAACTTTGTGTAAACATACAGTGTTCCTCTTTCTCGTCACTTCCATCTCCACAGTCATCCTCCTGGTTGCACAGCTCATGACTATATATACAGCGATTGTTTTCACATCGGAAACGGAACGGAGATTCACAAGCAATATCCACTGAAACCACAAAGACCAAGTCAGTCACACTTTGATACTGCATGCCAATGAGTCATGAATTATCGCAATCACTTTTATCTGGTAACATTTATATTTATTTCCCCACATTTCAAAAGGTGTGGAGGGGTCGAGCCCAAAATAATATTTTCTTCACATTTGGTGATTGTATGTTAGGACATTACACATTTTTTGTCAGAAAAGAGTACATCACCTTTGGCCAAAGGCATATCCTGTGACTACATATTACACTGATGTTTCTAGATTTGTTTATGAAGTAAACTGACTGAAAATCCAACATGCTATTTAAGTGGTTATATAGTACACAACTGACAAAAATGGTTTAAGTAGAACCTTCAATACCTCATTTTTAGAGCTGAAGTCAGGACTCCTCAACCATATTTACAAAGATGTCCCAACTATACTGATAACTTCAAAAGCTCAGCACCTTTGAGAATATACGTTATCTGAATTAATCTTTAATGGCAAACTGATGGTCTTATTTTAGATAGGCAACTTGAAAATGTGAAATAGTGTCCTTATGTCTTTGATATGTTTCTCCCTACTTTTATAACCACATACACAAACATCTGCAAAGCAGTGGGAAACATACTGTAAGAAGATGAAGTGAACTTGCACATGAAGCAAAATTCTCAGCTCTCATACTGAATTAAGTCTGCAGGAAATAAAATATTTAAAAATATAAAATATTTAAAATGTGTTTTCTAATCATTCTATTGTAATTAGATTTTTTATTATGCATATTGTTCATTTTAATATAATCTTTCTCTCTTACAGCAAAGGTGAAGTTCTTCATCAGAGTTATCTCCACAGTCATTATCACCATCACATTTCCAGTATGGCTGGATACAGACATGGTTTTTACATTCAAACAGCATGGGTGGACAGTATGTACCATTCGGATACCGTGTTGCTGAAGAAAAGAAAGTTATTATGACATTTTTATTTACCATGAAAATTTTAGGTTTTCCTGAAAAATATTCAGCTGAACCCTGTGTTATTTTTTCAATACCCTTCTCTCCGTAGTAGAGAGATATAATATAGTAGTAGGGGATATAATATAAGGCACTGCAAAGATCTACAGCAACAACAGACTGCAAGGACTGAGGATTTCTTGGTAGCTATAATGTCATTTATTTGGGTTTGAATGAATGGTGAAAGAACAGACACTTTTGAAAATACACAGTCATTAATTTAAAAAATTCTGCTTGAATTTGTTACTGACAAATCTAGTTCAGTAAGGAAGGTAAATAATGTCACTGGTACCAAACATGAATGACTGAAGAAGTACCTAAGACATCAAATTCCAAAAAGACTCATGTTGGTATAGTAAAAAAAAAATATACATCCAGATTCTGTAAAAGCTGCGGGAAAAAAACTGAACTAGAGCAAAGAGAAACCAAAAATATGACTCTTCCAACCTACTTAAATAAACCATGCCCTTGCCCTTTCAGTGGCTTCTCATATGCTTTTTCCTCCCTCTAAGAACAGACAAATGTTGTGTAACTCAGGTTCTAAAAGATTAACTGCTGCGATGTACTTTCCAAGCTCTGGTTACCAGTAGAAAAATAAAGGTCCTACTCTGCAGATGCCCCTTCTTGCTTAAAGCACAGATGTTAAAATTAGGAAGATTTACAGAACTGCCCTGATACCAACATGAAGAGAAAGGAATTCTCCTAAGTACTGAAGCCTAAAATCATTCGAACATGTAAGTCAGAACCAACACTTCAATAGCACCTAAAAAGCCAATGTCAGTCAGCACAGATAGAGCACAGAGGTGATCTTTTAATTCCACCTGGGAACAATACTTTCTGGGTAAACAGCTGGAGTTGTAGCTCCATACAAGCTATAATGTACAGACATTTTTCACAGTAGATCAATATACAGAAGGAAGACAGAAACAGAAAAGTATTTTATTTCCTTGGCTTCACTGGTACTTTAGGAAACTATACGCACCTTTGAGCATTATAAAAAGCAACAAAGTGAAACAGTGGATTTTGCCGTGTCCGTGGGAGAGTCAAATTTTTGAATTCAACCACATGTGTATTCTTCT
>NW_010097736.1:104030-139398 GCF_000699245.1 Pterocles gutturalis | reverse complement strand
CCTTGTAAATACATTAATTTCCTAGCATTAGGAATGTGTTTACAATCACTGTATGAGATGGCAACTCATTATTATACTGCAAAGCTGATTCAAACTATTATACCTATCCTGAATTTCTACTGACATCACTGACTGTTGCAGAATTCTGTATCTCTTAGGAGTCATTTCACTAAACAGAGAGAAAAGTGCAAATCTTTCTGGAAGTGAGGTCAATGAGCACCAATTGCAAAACTTGAAACTCACGACAATTTGCTTCATCAGAGAAATCAAGGCAGTCTGCATTTCCATCACATCTGAAGCGCTCTGGAACACAGTGTCCACTGTCACACTGGAAATAACCTGGGTGGCAGGTCCTCAGCTCTGAAAAGATTCAGAAGTAGCTGTTGAAATGTCTTGTTCAAATCCAGATAAAGTGTTTACTTTTTGAAAACACCCTAAAAAAGACTGCAAAATCCCAGACCACTAAAACTGTGGTATCCTCTACTTTTGGTGGAATGATTAAAGTGATGTGGTCAACATTACTCCATTAAAGATGCTTCCCATAAAAGATCATTTTGCAGAATAATTTTTCCCATTAGAAACAAAAGTGTGAACATGTAAGAAGTAGCATCCAGACAATACACACCACAGTCACGTTCATCTGAATTGTCTTCACAGTCATCATCGTGATCACAGATCCACCGTGAAGGAATGCAACGCAAATTGTCACAGCGGTATTCACTTTCTGTGCATTCACGAGGACCTTAATTTAAAATGAATGTACAATTACGAAAAGTTCCCAGGATGTAGATTTAAACACCCACACCTGTCTCATTAAACCAGAAAAAAGTAATACGGGCAGATAATGTAGTATAGTCCTTAAAACTAAATGATGTTAAAATAGCATTCCCCCCAATAGTCTTTAACTACGTTAAATGTTCTGTGTCCCTCTTGACATAGACAAAAGGAAATTAATTGTGGATTTTGTTTCATCATGGAATTATACAGGATTTTTTATTCCAAATCAGAAAAAAAAAAATCCACTGTCATTGTTTAAGGAACTATGTAATATTACATTTGCACACAGGGCAGAATTCAAATGTCACTTCTTAGTGGAAAACATGAATTTACGTTATTGCGATGATTGGATTTATCAGTGTTTTAGTATCCAAAATGCTTCCTTGTGACATCACTGCGGTATTTCAGCAAAGACGAGGCAGGCTATAGAGTAAAACAATGGACTGGTTGCAGTTGAGAGCTGTCTGCCCCATTCTCATAAGAAATAGAAGGATAGTTAAGTCAAAAGCTGGACTATATCATGACAGCCAAAAAAAGAACTCACTGCAGTTGTGCTCATCAGAGTTATCTCCACAGTCATTATCTCCATCACACTTCCATCGTAGTGGGATACATCGATGATTGTCACAACGGAAATCTCCAAAAGGACTGCAAGTCATCTCCTCTGCAGTGTAGACAGTTTGCCAATGAAACAGCACACATTAGCATAGTCTTTGGATAAGATGGAACACACAGAAGGTAATGGAAGCAGACAGAGATGTTCATGCCACAAACTGGGCCACGTAATACAGAACTGATTAAGAAACAGCTGAAGGAACTATGTAGAACCGGGATGGAAACACAAAGAGATAAACTTAGTACTGTCAAAGGGGGTACCTTGACCTTTATGGTGTGTTACACTTTCAAGACTTTTCTGGTTCTGATACAGTGATCCGGTGTCCTCTAAGCTTTGTAAGTGTATGAGAAGTTTCAACACAAATGTGAGGGTCTGGGAAAGCATCATTGTACTTCTTATATTGATGGTTCCACCAGCACAGGAGGTAAGTTAAGCAAATGTAGAAAACACTGACAGTTATAATTGTCTAAAATTGTTCAGCTCAAGTGAAAGTATTTCCTGTTTAATTTGATGACGTATTGGGCAAAATAATAAAATTCTGATTTTCAGAGCTCAAATGTGAAGTGCTGCACATAGAATCATTCCTGAAGACAAATAACTACCAGGGTAATTAATTGATATAAAAAAAAAATATGCCCAGGTACATTATTACTAAAGACTTTCCTGAAAATCAAGGTGTTTGCAAATTGGGCAAATATTTTTCAAAGCTATATTGAAATGACTTCTTCTCTAAACATACCACAGCCTTGTTCATCACTGTTGTCTCTGCAGTCATCATTCCCATTGCACACTGCCCACAATGGTATGCAACGGTAGTTGGTTCTACAGCTGAATTCCGTGTGATCGTCACACCGATAGGCAGGGCCCACTGAAAGAGGCAGTTGTCAAAGTTAGTTGTTACTTAGCCATTAAACTGTGCTCCTTGCTATTCTGCCTTTCAAAATCAGATATGATTTATAGTCAACTATTTCTACTAAAAAAAAAGCTATCTACTAACTTCAGAAAGCGTTAAATTTATCTGATTTTACTCTCTTTTCTAATCTGTGCTGCTTGTATTCTGCATATGCTACAAACCCACAACAGGTTCAAACGACATCCAGCACGTTTTTTCCCTGACGTATTTAGAGCTGGTAACGGTGGTAATAGAAGCCCCAAACCTGGAACCCAGAGAATGCAGCTTGTCCTCAGATGGAAAACTTGGTCACAAGTTCTTCCAGGTGGTCAGTGACTCAAAGAGAGATGCTGGAGCACACAGGAAAATCCTGCTGTTAAACATAGGCTAGACCGTGCTCTGCGTTTGTTCTCCTTGTAAGTTTTTGTTTCCAAATCGTACCTATCACGATGGGAAACTTTACCTTCGAGAAATTAAACTTTGTGTTTGTAAAAATTATGACATGTGTCATGCTCCAAAGTGGAACAAGGTAAGAATTGGTGAACTGGCATTCACTGTTTTCATATAGGCAATGGATCAGCAGATATCCTTTTTATAAAGTCTTGTTAGGGTCCAAGCAAAGGATGCTGCTGGCATCAAGCAAGTCAGAGTGAGATGCTGCCAGTTCATGATAATCTGGCCAGCATAAATAAACTTTCTCCCCTTCAAGAACAAGAAAGTTGTAAGTTATCACATAGCCTCTATGTTTTCTAATACTCTTTACTACATAATTGCAATTAGGTTGCAGAAAATATTCCTTTCCAACAAATTTTCAACCTCAGGAAATTAAGTAATGCAGTTTGCTCTGCTTTTGGTGCACTATAATGTAGGCAGCTTACTACACCCGTGTGCTTACTGCATTCGTGGAATGGTTCATCAGAGTTATCACCACAATCATCATCCACATCACACTTCCAGGATTGTGGGATGCAGCGGCCATTGTCACACTTAAATTGACCTGGTGGACAGGTTCTACTGGCACAGTGAGTACTCTCTTCATCCGAGCTGTCACCACAGTCATCCTCTCTATCACACTGCCAGGCTTCTGGGATACACCGTTTATTGGCACACTGCCACTGATGAGTTTCACACTGGTGGTTAGCTGAAAGAATACAAATTGGCTGTTAGGAAACTGAAACTTACAGGAATGGTCTGCTGCTGTTATGTCAGTTGAGTACTTACCACGTCTACACCAAAAATTAAAAAGAAAGCCAGTAAAAATTTAAAATGTTACATTTACTTGCCCAGTTAAGGTACAGATTTCTAATGTCACGCAGCACATTTCCCACACACATCATCGGACAGGCTGAAGGCTCTACACTAAGCTCACTAAGGCCCTACATTTTTCTAGGAGTGAGACAGACACTATATTCTCCTAAAGCAGAGGGGAGCAAACCCAGCATTCAAACATGATTGAGGCAGGGGCTCCCAGTCACTTTGCAGAGGAGCTAAGTGATGTTGTGGCTCTGGCCATGCTACCAACTTAGAGGTATATTGCGTGGCGAGCCTGCTCCTCTGAATATGAATGAACATGTCAGAAAACTTAGCAGAAGACCATGCTAATATCAGCTTCACAGCCTATAAATGTACAGGCTCTATTCCCAAAGGGCAAAGCACTGGACACTGATGTTATCAATGTTGGCCTATTGGGAGAGCTCTGAAGGACTATGAAAACAGGAGTCATCACTGATTTCTGCTTCCAGACTTTGTATGCCTCACTGGGTACCACCCTCCTCCTTTTTACATATGCTGCCAAACTGTTCAAGAAGAAACATTATATTATAATATCCATACATTTTCTAGACTAAAGGATTCTACTCCCACGCACGAGATGATGAGCAGAACAAATTACATAGACCTAAACTGACTTTTATTGTACCCAGAATGTTAAAACCAGCGACACATTATGCAGCTGCCATATTTCTACTTATTTAATATTCCCCTGTGCCACACTTAAGAGTTTAGCTATTTGAAATTCAAGTAAAATTGACATTTAATTTAATTCTGTCATTGTTAGAAACACTTTGCTAATGGAAGGCAATGAAACTATCAATTATACAACCACATTGCTTTCCCCACCACCACTTCCCTTTTATATTACTAAGCTTGCAACTGCCAGAACTACGTTATTTACAAAAAGAGAAGTAAGGATGTGTTTTTTTAAATGAGACATAAGTATGTGGAATAAGACAAGTTTTTAAGGAAATAACATTATTCCTCAAGCATAATTAGGCTACATTTCTAAAATACTGCCATCACAAACAGCCTTCCAAAACAAATCTTCCTACACACACTGGATTTTGTGTAATGCAGACGGTGAAATAATTTTGTCCCATCACGTAAAGCTCTAGAATACAGGGATAATTAGCATACCTAATAGATTGACCTGGACATTAGGAAGCCTTAGATTCCTCATACTCACCATAGTTTTACTCGGAACATAACAAAGAGGGTCCTGCTTCTAGCATTTTATACCTTAGATTGTAATTTACACCAGTGCAAATCTGTTTCAAAGGTACTGAAAATGTTTATGTTTTGATACAGTACATTTTTGCTCTCCTTTGCCCTGCTTTTGCACTGATGTGAATAGCCCTAGCAGGTGTAAGACTAGAAAAGACTGCATCTATCTCACCTTTTCACCAGTAAAAAAGGAATAATGATTATGAAATTTATATACAGTTTACACATTTTGTATCAGCAAAATGCTTAAATCTATTAGTTGTAACATACCACAAAGTACAGGATCTTCATCTGATCTGTCATGGCAATCTGGCTGAGTATTGCACAAGAAATGTGGGCTTGTGCAGTTGCCATCATTACACTGGAACTGACCAACAGGACAGTATCGGTGTGGACAGGTAGAGGGCTCGTCAGAGCCATCTCGACAGTCCCTCTGTCCATCGCACTTCCACCAGATAGGAATACACCTACAAAGGGAAAACAGTGTTTTCTTTGTTGAGGATATGCCTCTACAGCATACAGCCATCCTTTTACAATACAAAATACAGTCTATTCTCAGTGTTTTTTCTTGAAACTTCCAAGACATCTTGAATTTCATGTCTTCCATTTCATATGTCAAATGCTAATAAAATATGCCAGAATACTGTCACCAGAAACAGGTGATATTGGTGGGCCTCTAGAAGGAAGTTAATAAGGATTTAATTTTTATGTATATTTGTGGTAACCACCTCTCATGGTTTTTAAATCAATCTTCAATTGGATTTTTAATGAAGTAACATTTTAATAATTCACCTGAACTTTAGTACAAGTATTTCACTAGGGATTATCATTGTAACACTGCTTCAAAAGGCCATCCAATAAACACACCTGCCTGACAGGCTCCGGAGTGGCACAATATCAAGCACAGTAGTTCTTGTATCACCATTCCTCTCCCTCCACTGCTGTTGCCTCAGAAAAAGGGTTAGAAATGTGCTCCCACATCAGCTAAATGGCTTTCCTGGGCCACTGACAAGACAGCATGTATTTGGCAGAGATACATTGTAAAAGATGTACAAAAAAATAAGAGTAGGTTCCAGGTTTGTGAATTCAAATGGAAACGGTTTCTGGAGGTACATGCTTCTAACAAGCCAAACTTTGCTACATTAGCAACGTCATGTAACAGGAAGAAAAGAAAAAAAAATACTACACTTAAACAATAAATCTAGAAGTGTTTTTCCAAAATGGAAGCCTGTCTCGTCCTGGCTTTGTCTTTGCAAGAACACCACAAACTCACAGTGAGAGCAGAAGGAATCCCTAATTTCATGCCCCTTTGGAGAGACAAAACTGTAAAAGATATCCTTAAAAAGACATTGAAAAACAGATGATGTGTAGTGGACTTACCTCTCAGTGTCTGCGCAGAGAAACTGGGTGCTAGAGCACATTGGAAGGCAGTGGGCTGTATTGCCGAACTGTACTATCATGAAGTTATCGGGACATTCACAGGAATAACCCTGACCACCAGCTTTTATTAGACAAAGATGGGAACAACCACCATTGTTGGTGCCACAAGGATTATTAACTGTTAAAAAAGAAGAATAAATATTACCATACTTTGCAAATCCCAGGACACAAAGGTCTCAATCTACAAAAGACTCCTCTAATACTGTATTGAAAGCTTAAACGTAATAAGTTGAAAAACAAAACCTTGATAAGCAGGCACTTAGTGAGATAAATAGATATGACTTCATAATACAGGAAACGTATGCTATTAAGCCATGACGTTTTAGAAACTAATTTGAAATTATGCATTTCCAGCCATTGCTATTCAAAGAAAAGGCAATTAATAAATGTAAAGTAGACACCTATATTTACTCTGCGCAGTTTATTCCCCTCAGCAAAGACAAAAGCTGAGTGCACTCAGGACCCTTTACAATTAGTCCCTGGATAACAGCTGACCCTCTAAATGCAAATTTGTTTTCTCACCAAATGGCTGTCTGTATGGATGGTAAACATGGATGTCAAATGGCCTGTGTGTGGTGTTCACAAGAACAGTCCTGTCTGATCCATCATATTTATTTCCCTTTTCAACTGTTCTTGTGTTCCAGTCAGTCCAATATATCGTGTCTTCAAAAATTGTTATTGCAAATGGATGAGGTAAAGTCCCATCATATACTGTGTGACGATGATGTCCACCCAGGTCAGAGTACCTACACAAATAAAAATATGCACAAAACATTCAGATAAATACTAAAACATCTTCACATCTTTATTATGTCTGCTTACATATTAGTGCCTTACAGCAAGTTATTTTTTTGTCACACAGGAGACTAGCTTGCCTGGATCATTCAGATTGCTAATAAAGGAACACTTAAGATAATAATAGGCCTCTTATATTTCTAAATTTTACATGTCTTTCTGATTTAGAGCCTCCAGTGATGAGATATCTTTAATAAGATTTTCTATTTTTACTACCACCTTGCTACAGGGGGAGATTATGAAATACAAGAGAGAAAGGGGGACAGAGAAACATACACATAATTAATATACATTTTTAAAAATACATTTGTAACACTGCAGCATAGAAAAGGCTTCCAGAAGAACAAATGTAAAAAAGAATAGAAGTAAATATAAATATAAATGTATATGTAAATACGAATACAAATATAAATACTAACATAAATACAAAGGATTGTTTTTAAAGTATTTCAGTGTCTTGACAAGAATTAGAATGCTAGTTACTCATTTTTACTGATATTGAAGTAAAAATTTGCTAACATTACAAGCAATTAATTGATTTTTCTTGATTAACCAAAAAACCCATATGCTAACAGGAAATTCCATGTTGTACTTATGGTCAAATGTTCAGAAATCTTCTAATGATTTGTATACTATTTTATTACCACATAACTAGTTTAGTTACAGCTCAACTCTTACCTATAGGCAGAAACAAGAGAATCAGAAAAAATAGCAATTTTATACTCAATTTTGCTAGATAAGTTGCGTATTCGAGTATAGACTGTGAATCTTTTTATTACAATTTTTGGACCATTTCCATGTGTGGGACATAAGATGCAAAAATAGGAACTAGGTTATTGTGTCATCTAGTGATTCATATCACCTTCTACTCTAGACTTTCTGACTCTGGTTTCCTACAGAGTCAGTGGGTAGAAGTACATATGATGCTTACAGCATCTATAAATGCTACCACTGGAATATGACATGAGCAATTATTTGGTTGTTTTATTCTTTTCTGTGTACGTACTCAATGTAATTTAGATGGGCATCTGCCCAGTAGAGCTTGTCATTGGTGTAATCTATGGTGAGTCCATTGGGCCACTCTAATTTTGTAGATATAATCACCATCTTCTCCTTGCCATCCATGCCTGCTCGTCCAATATAGGCTCGATCTGCCCAGTCTGTCCAGTAAATCTGTCTGTTCAAATAAATAATTTTAGTTAGGATTGTAGTAAAAATATGCTAAAGTGAATATTAGAAGCCACACCTCAAATATAGTATTTCTACAACAGAACTAAAGCAGAGATTGAGAAAAATAAGAAAAAGTTTAATATATTTGCTATTTTAAGTGCTACAGCAGACAACTCAGTGATCACAACTGTCTTCAAAGAACGCAACTGGCAGCCACACCGTCTATCAAAACACACACGCTTCTATCAATCTCTTCGGCTTTGCAATCAAAACTTCCTTGTCCACATGGAACCAAATTCCACTTTCAATGATATTGGACAGCCCTGCATATACACCTACAAAGGTAAGCTACTATTTTCCTAAGCTTCAATGAAGATCTAACATCATGCAAATCTAAGTGCAGGCAGCCAGAATTTTATTTCAGATTTTCAGAGACAGTGCAAGACTATTTGCAAAAGAAAGGAAAAGCATGTTTGAAATGTCATACCCATATTTTGGATGAACAACAATTGCTCTGGGGTACTGAAAGCAGAAAGTGTTGTTGGCATCCACACACCGATCCACCAGTTTTTTCCGGAATCTTCCATCAAGTTCAGAGACATAGAGACAATCTTTGTATGCATCCACCCAGTACAATTTTCTGAAATGTTTTAGAGTTAATTTATTTACTCTTATTAAATTTTTTTTGGTTTATTTTACTTCACAGCATCTTAAATGTCACAGTTTTTTTCCTCCTAGAAGCAATATATCTACTGTAAAGGAAGAATACACATACTGTACTGACATCTCTTCTACACCACTACTCCTCTGCCCTTTTCAGTACTGATGTTCCTGTATGCACAGTCATTGGTGCCAAATTCAAACTTGCCGTTGCCCAGTTGAATAATAATATGCCATTTGGCTATAAATTCTTAAACTCCCTTTCTCTTCCCTTCCTCTCCTAACAACAATGGTCAGCGAAGAGGAGCAGGAAAACAGACATGCAGTGCAATGGATTGTGACCAGGGCTCTAAAGTATTGGAGAGAATCACCATCTGTTCCATGCTGTCACCTCTCCTCTCATCAAACAGGTAGAACAGTTGCCAGGTTCTCCTTTGAAAATTCCTAAACAGCTTAATGGCATAATTTAAACTTCACCTAGAATTTTCTAACACTTCAATTACTTTGCCTAGGAATTATACACCGATGTAATCAAAGAAATCATGCAAGTCAAAGCAATGATTTTAAAATGCCTGCAAAAAAAAAAAAGTAATTAGAACCACAGCAGGCTACTTAGAAATTTTCTGCACAGCTAGTCAGCTCCAGTATCCAGAGGGCCATTCCAGAAATAGCCTGACAATCTCCCTCTATACCACCTATATAACGCAAAATGCTTTCAAATTACCTCACCCTTAAACTGCCCTCCTTACAGCAAATTATGTGGATCATGTTGTTTGAGTATCAGTTAAAGATGCATTTTTCAAGAGCAAATGAAACATGCTCTTCACATTGGTACAGGAGCTAAATTTCATTAATGTTTATTATTACTTACCTCATTGGGCTCTAGTTACTTGTTGTATATATTGTTTATGCATATAGTGAAGCCTGCATCCCAACCCCAATCACTGCTATCAAAGGAATAAAAAGCCTAAGCTCAAATTCCTACCCGATAGCCACATGTAACATCCCACCTGCCTCCTTACCTAGTCTGTTCATTAATGGTTTCCTAGCAAGATTTCCCCAGGGTCATATGAACTGCTTTATTATTGATGAAAGAGCAACTCTGATATAACCTCAGTATACTAGATTTGAGAGCAATTAAAGAGAAGTGTTATACAACGTATTAGATGCTGATAAACAGTTCCAGAGCAGTTGTATAAGATTGCATCCACAACCCAAACCTATTTCAGCACTCATCAAGGACTTCATATGAAGTGGGAGAAAAACTGTAAGATAAACTCCTTCACATATCATTACCTTAGGAGCTCAGAAAGACAGAAAACATATTTTCTTACCTGCCAACCCAGTCAACAGCGATACCTTCCCCGTTGGGCACATCATCGCTTATCACTGTCTCCTTATTTGTTCCATTTAGGAACATACGTTCAATGACCTTCCTCCCCACATCAATCCAGTACAACCTCTTTTCCACCCTGTCAAAGTCCAGTGCCACCACATTTCTCAGTCCTTGCAAAATGAGAGAGTAAGACTGGCCATCTGCTGTGAGATTTCTCAGATAGTAACGGTTGCTAAAAATAAGGTATGGGGAGATATTACTATTTTGTCGGCAACTTTTTCCATCAGGCTCCCGGATATAGCCTGGGGCACACTTACAGATGTAGGAGCCAGCTGTGTTCTCACAAATCTGGCTACATACTGATGGAGTTTCATTGCACTCATCAATATCATCACAAGTCCGTTTATCAGACATAAGTTTGTATCCAGGATGACAAGAACAGTAAAAACTTGTCTGTGTGTCTGTGCAATCATGATCACATCCACTGATCGAGGGGTCACTGCATTCGTTTATACCTGGGGAAGGAAAAGAGTTCTATTCAAGGAACCAGCTAGCAGAGAAAACAGTGCAGTCACTTTCCATTGTACTCTCTCTGTCTCTCTCTCCCTGCTACCCCTTGAAAAAGCTGAATATGAATCTGGGCTTTTGTAATAAAGTAGCAAGGAAAAGAATCTAATCTAATCTAAAATTATGCTAGCACCTTTGAGGTCTCTCACCAAACACACCAAGTGCAAACTACACACTTATGAATGGTATATTTTGGAAATGTAAGGACAATACATAACAATGTACAAACTATACTTACAGCTTATATGATTAGCTAATTTTCATAGTTTGTTAAAACAGTCTATAATAAGTATGATTTAATTAAAACAAAAAATATATATATTTTGTATAATCCTTCTGAGAGACAACTATGGAATAGATATGATTGTAATTAAGCAATTATCTTAAGAGTTCATTTTTTTAAAGTTGCCTACACATTTTAAATTAAATAAGATAGTACGAGTAAATCTACACATACCACATCCTTTTTCATCACTATTATCTAAGCAATCATCCAACCGATTGCAGACTTTAACCATTTCAATGCAGTTTCCATTGTCACATTTAAAATGATGAGGAGAGCAGGTTGCTTCTGGTGTACTACAGAGATGTTCCAGCTCATCAGATTCATCACCACAGTCATTATCCCCATCACAGATGTAGGCCTTGGAAATGCAGCGCCCATTCTGACAAGTAAACTGGTGCTGTTGACATGGTTCATAGACGCATCCCCTTTCATCACTGCTGTCACCACAGTCATTGCGCCTGTCACATCTGAAAAAGCATGAACACTTTTTTCAAATATAAGAAGGCAATCAAGACCTCTAGAGTAGATGGATAGATATCCATCTTTGTATGATTTCCAAAGGTCAGATATTACTGGTTCCAACTTCTTTCAGAAATTAGGGTCATATTGTACAGAGTCTGATGCTGTGAGTCCTGCTTGTATTACCCGTATGCATTACACGCCGAACAGAATCACCCCAGGAGAGGTTACTAGGCACAATAAAAGGGATGGAATGCTAATGGTGACCACTGGGGATATTAACATAGAAAATTCTAAAGCCATTTTAAGTGAAAACTAGTGCACGAATGCAGAGCAGATAAATGGTTTCATTACAATATGCAGATCTACTTAACAAGTAAATAGTGTGAAAAAAGGGTTGAAATAGCTCCTTCACTTTAAATAAATTTAAAGAATTTCTGCAACGCGTCGGGTAGGTACAAACCTGTATGTGTTTCGGATGCACAAGCCATTACTACAAGTAAACTCATTTTCTGTGCAAGATCTTCGTGTGCAGTTCTGGTGTTCATCAAGTGCATCACTGCAGTCAGCATCACCATCACAAATCCACGCCCGAGGAATGCATCTCCTGAGTGGGGGTCGATTGTTGGCACACATGAACTCTGCTGCTGTGCAGTTGCGGTTTGCTGAAAGAAAAGCACGTTCACCGACACACCAAGTTATACTCTGTGTATGTAACACCCTCCCTCATCACACACACACAGCCTGGATATCCAGCCTCGATTCACAACAGAGCCATGCTTTGCTGCGTGTACAGAGACAGATACCACTGCACCCTCTCATATACAAAATTCATACTCATTCCCACTAATTTTCACTGAGCATTGCTCTTCATGGAGGCTGACTGAGAGCCAAAGCGCTTTAGGACTCCTTTGGCAATGCTGGCACATGCAGGACTCCGGATCTTGCTGGATTCTCAGTATAAGTTTTTCACACGCCTGGCCAGATTTGCTGGGAGCCAAACAGGTATTAGGCCTAGGCTCTCTGTCCCCTGCTTTTTTCGAGGCATACTGTGCTCCAGGGAGCAAATAGAGGGAGCACCATTGCAGCCAAAAAGGGCAAGGACTGCAAGTGTATTCAGCTGCTGTTAAAAGAATCAAGGAGCAGGACCAGGCTTGGTGAACCTTCTTCCCTTTGTTCACCCTCTAATTGCTCACTAATTTTTAGAGAAACTATGACAAAACCATGTAGTTATTAATATGCACAAGATGTAGTGCATGACGATCAGGGAGTATCTCCACTGAAGCTGCTATTGCAGCAGTTGTTCATACAAACAACCCAGGTTAATTATACCTCCAATTTGAACTCAACAATTCAAAGAAGAGTAATATCAAAATTAGAACAATATTTTTTTTTACCAGTAAAATATTCAATTTTAATTCAATATAATTAAAATGAAGGTACAGAAGAGTGTGCTTCATGCTTAATGTGCTTAATGTGCACCTTTATGGATAGAAAAATTGGCAGAGAGTTGGGGTTCGGCGGGTGGTTGGTTGTTTTCTAAAAAATGCCTGAAGGACAAAGAAACAAAGTGCAGTATCTATTTGCATTAAACACCTACCACAATTATGTCTTTGATCCTCATCACTCATATCCCCACAGTCATTATCACCATCACAGATCCATGTTGCTGGGATACATCTGCCATCGTCACATCTGAACTGGTTGCTCGAACAAGTTTGCACTTGGGGCACTTAAAAACAAACAAAATCACTCTGCTTGTTAAACTAACCTGCACTGCCATGAAAATCTACCGAGGAGGGTATTTTAGGGAGAACCGTCTGATAGTGAAATGTAAAATAGAAACTTAAGTGTAAGACAGTTAAGGTATAAGCTACAAGACATTTTCTTAAGCTAAAGGTGCAAGTCTGGCAATGTGCAAAGTGAGCTATCAGCCCGGCTTAAATCATAGAGGAATCTGTTCTGCCTTGTGTTATGCCAACTTCTACAATGAGAATTATAAGTATGTTGTAATATCAATTCGCAGTGACTTTAGTTAGCCCTCCTCTTCCTCTCTGAAGATTACTATACTTCTTTTCACCTTCTGCCCCGCTCCATTGTTTATTACCTTCAGTTTCTATTGTACATACAGGACTTGCTTATCATAACTCTATGATGCTCTACCTCATACTGTGTCAAAAATGTTCCTCTGCATCCCACATTCCTTTTCTCCCCAAATGCAATATTACACACACACTCTCTGTAGAGTATGACATCTTCTTCTACATCCAAAACAATACCAAAATATTTGCTACCTTTGTCACATGATTCACCACCATCACAGTCTTATGAAGAGATATGAGGTTATACACTAAGTAATCACATTAAGAGCCATCACCTGTGGCAATTAAAAGTCTTCATATTCCATACACAGTTTTAAGTTTTTAAGACTTGAATTACTCAGTGACTCAGATTATTTAGAATCAGTGAATAGACCGAAGAAGATACTTATTTTCCACCTAGTCTGGATTCAGGCTGCTGCCTGCAAGAGAAACTACTGACTTCCCATAACCCATTGTGTTGTATCTTCTGAGTGTAAACTTACCACAAGAGGCAGGTTCATCAGAGCCATCAGCACAGTCTGTTCCTTGATCACAGTACCAATGAGCAGGAATACAACGTCCCGATGTACAACGAAACTCACTATTTGTGCAAGTCAGTGAGACTGGAAGAAAAAACCTATGCATGACTTCTTTCTTTCTGTTACCTTTCCAACTTGTTTTAAGTTGCTTTTGAGTCCATGTTACGCAAAATTATTACAGATCCCAAAAAAGAAAGAGAAAAAATTATGCTAGGAAAGATTTATTTTCACAGACTATCTGCAAAGAGTTCTTTGTACAAACTAGGTTGATCTTTGTATGCAAAAAATGGGCTTAATTCTCTCTTTGGGTACACATATCAGCTAACAAGTAGACAGAATTTGCCCAGGAAATAGGACTGCATGCAGCAACTATAAATATGTTCTACGTTTATTCTTGAGATTTGTGTACACAAAAATGACCACAGTCCAATATACTAATTTCTCCAGTGTCCAAACCAGGCAATAGCCAAGTCCATGCTTTACAAGGAATCAAAATCTGCAGTAAGGAAGTAATATCTATCTCATGGCAGATTATGCTTTTCCTGTTTTCCCACCGATTTTTCTTCACTTGCAGGTAGGAATCTTTTCTTAATGGCAGTGAAGAATATAACACTGAATAGCTCCAGCTAAGCACGCTGCAAGTACTCCTTCTGCACTTTGGCTAAGCTCCTTGATCCTGACATGTATAGTGGGTTTGATAATTTCTTCCATAGTCACTGACACTTTCCTGTACCCTCTCATGGTTTCAAGATACCAAAGAAGACTCAGTCTGCCCTTTTAACTTGCTCTTCTATGTGCCTTTAATAATGGAAATCAAAGGGAATTAACACACTGCCCATTAAAATCATCTTGGGGCTTCTTTCATCTCCCTTTCTTCCTTTCTTTCCCTCTTTCTTGCCCTTCACCACTTTTCAATTTAAGTAATGCAGCAGTGCTGCTGGGACATAAACAGTAGAAGGGACAAAGCACACCCTTCATGAGCAGCACAAGACTCACTATGTACATATAGCCACATATTTTTGACACGTAGTGGTCCACAGATAGAGTTCTGTCTAGGAAAATTGAACTCGTATTTCAGAAAAATTGTGGCATAGTTAATTCAAGGCAGGTACTTTTAGGAAAACCAGTGAAAGTAAAAATAATCCACTCAGGCAACATTAAAAATAAATAATTATTTGAAAATATCCGCTATGTTTTACAAACTGATCCAAAACATTTTATATGGGAAAAGTACTACCTAATACAAATGTATGTACTAGCAAAGATAAGCTGGTTTGTAATTAAGGCAAACTGAAAACTAGACACTTTTATATACTAACTGGAAGCTGCTACAACAATGAATCATATGCTAAGGCATATATAACTACATGAAAGAGCTAAAAGAAATTACATTTGAGACTGTACACAATTTAATTTGATTAGAAGAAAAAATGTT
Organism: Pterocles gutturalis; assembly: GCF_000699245.1. Classification (NCBI taxonomy): domain Eukaryota; kingdom Metazoa; phylum Chordata; class Aves; order Pterocliformes; family Pteroclidae; genus Pterocles; species Pterocles gutturalis. The sequence goes on along the minus strand of NW_010097736.1, from coordinate 123,846 downwards.
CTAATGTTCAAGTTCCCGAAAATGCCAACTCACTATAATACTTCAGTGTCAATAGTCTTGTAAAACATAAAGAATACAGAGCAGAATAAGCAAAAGGAATGATCCTTCAAATGCTGTATAAGAATGCTGCACAAAATTATCTTTTGTATAAGAAAGAAGCAAGATTGAGGTAACTGAGAGCTAATAATACAATGCATATACCTTATAACTCTTCAGTATTATGAGAGCAGATGTTTTGAGAACAGTTGGAGTTATGTCAAAGGTAAAGAGCAGTGGAATACATTTCTGAAGTACAAGAAAAGTAGCAGAGGCCCTATTAACTTACCACAGTGAGTAGGGCTCTCATCACTCATATCTCCACAGTCGTTATCACCATCACACAAATATGTTCGAGGAATGCAAATATTTGTGCTTTGACATTTTGTATAACCAGACTGGCAAGTGCGCTCCGCTTTAAGGAGAGAGAAAAAATAAAAGCAGATGTTCTTCAGAGCTTTTTTTAACACTGTTAAATTGTATCTCATTGAAAGATACATAATACTGTTTTTAAAAGTCCCATGTCACTCACTTGATAAAGTGCACTCATACTCCTTGTATGACAAAAAATTGTCACAAATAATATGTTTAAATAAACCAAACAAACCAGTGTGCAAAAAAAAACTTTAAAAAAATAATCTAAATATATTTTAATCAGTTTCTCTAATGCAGATATAAATTTTCCACTTAAGAATGAAATCTTAGCGCAAAGACATGACTAGTTTGATTAACTGCAATAGTAGTCAATATTGAACTAATCGCAGTTTACACCTTAAGGAAAGCAAACATAACTGATAACTTTGAGAGCTATAGAACACAAAATTTTAAACACAACAAATATAAACTGTTTCTGTGTAAGAGTCACAATATACAGTCCTGATGGTTAAATCTAGTATAATTAATACAGCACGATACAAGGTAAAAACCCACTGTCAAACTCCAGGCTAATCCGGCAAAAATATAAACCCTGCATCCAATTCATCTGAAATAATCTTTTCCATGTCCATGGGATTACTTGCAAGACCTAACATTAAGCACTGCAGGAGCACTTGTTGCATCAAAGCAGACTACTTAAAGCAATAGTTATTATGTAATATCTGAGGGTACTCCAGAATATCTTTTAACAATTCTATTTGCTTCAAATAGCACAAAGCAGAATCTGTAATGTAAATACAGAAATCTTTTATCATCTTTGCTGATTTTATCATAATTCTTCACACACAAACACATTTGTCTCTTCTTTGGTCTAAAGAGTCAGACTCAAATAGGCACTAGGTAATTAGGATAAACTTACGGCAATTTCTCTCATCTGATGTGCCATTATCGTAACAGTTGTTTACTCCATTGCAGACATACTGAAGAGATATACACCTTCCATTATTGCAAGTAAATTCTGTGTGGGAGTCACAAGTTCGGAACAAGCAGCCAGCTTCATCACTGTTATCTCCACAGTCATTGTAGTGATCACAGCGGTAATGATAGGGTACACATCGCCCGTTACCACAGGTAAAAGCTGTTGGCTGACAAGTATGGAAAGCTGCAGGAAATTAAAATTTTAAAAAATAATGTACATGAATAAAAAGTAATCTAAGTTCTCTAACAAAGTAACAAGTGAAAGCACAATGTTTTTACCTGCCAGAGCAAACACAGCTGCAAAACGGACTGCATGAAAAGTAAAATACATATTTGAATTAAATAAAGTAGAAATTGGCTATACATGATAAAAAGTCAATAGTGTAGTGCTGCTGGATTCTAGAGTGAATCAGTTGGATTCAGACCTCAGGTCTGTGAGCAAGCAAGGGTTCGTTTCTAAACTATAGCCACAAGATCCATGATCAGAAAGCCATAAACGTGATAGAGAACACAATACAGGCAAGACAGTATGCATCACTTTCTCATGCAGTTATTTTAAATGCTTACCACACACACTTTCCAATTCGTCACTGCCATCACCACAATCATTGTCATTGTCGCATTTCCATCGCTCAGAGATACATCGCCCATTAAGGCATGTGAAGAAACCAGTATCACACCTGGTACCGTTATCCACAATACAGTGCTTGTTATTATTGGCTAAATACCAGTGACCTTCAGAGGGACACTGACATTCTGCACCGGCTGGACCTAAATTCATGTTTAACAGTTAAAAAAAAAAAAAAGAGACAAAAATGAAACAAATTGAACATTGATGCTTTGGATAGGGTTCTGTGAAACTGTTCACAGCCGTAACACTGAAAAAGGCAATTAAATTCTCACAACTCCTGTATGATCTATCTACTTGGATAGAAGTGTGGTGACTCAGACAGACTTTTATCTCAGTTAAGCATATGCAAACCCACTAAAATCCACAAGAGTTATTTCAGAGTTCCTTAGAGGAACTGAGATCAAGACTTGGCAGTATCATATTTGCTTATTGTCCAAATAGTTTTTGGGTGTCAGCAAGATGGCATCTGATACTTTCAAATATCAGAGCTAGACCAGCTGAAATCAAAATCAAATCCCTCAAAAATCAAAACAAGCTTTTCAAAACTCCCTGCACTAGACTAACTGCTCTTCTCAAAATCAATGAGAAGTTCCGAGTTGTCTTCAGGCAAGATAGATTTCTAAAGGCACTTAAGATGCTAAAAATGAAAGCAGGCACTGAATGAGTTTTCAAAGTCAAGGATCATAATTTCCAAAAATCCACAACACATGAATCAGCTTTGTAACTGCTATACTCTTTGGAGTACATTGCCTATTCGGGTTTCCTGTCCATCTGGACTGGTGACCTGTTGGAGCACTTCAACTCTCTCCTTACACAGGCACAAGGAAAGATACAAGATGGGATACATATGCCAATCAGGTCTCACCCAAATATGCAGCTGATGACACCGAGTATGCTTCTGGAATCCATGACTCAAAAGGACACCTGCCCCACAGTGTAGATAGAAATCAATTTGTGCCTTCTTAGTAATTGTCCAACATTTAAAATGAGGCAGTAGAAACATTTATTTTGGAAATCAATCGCTACGGAAAGACTTTATAGTATCATGTGATAAAGAAATAGTGACCATAAAGATTTTTTAAATATGCGTTAGGAAACATCTGTTCTGTATACAGCATATCAGTATGTATTCCTAGAGTAACCCTATGCTGACGAGCTCACTTCATGTCTCATCCCAGAGAAAAAAAAAAAAATTATAACACCAGAAAACAATGTTTTGGTTTAATTTGGAGAAACTCATTATTTTTATTTGTGAGGATTCTCAGACACAGCCCTGAGGTGTGTTGGCAAAATACCACGACCTTGAATAGCAATCATTTTGACTGCACTTGTAAATAAAATAAATATTAAACACTAAGAAATATTTCATCTGTCCCCATGTGACCAAAATTGTTATACTATAGACTCTAATACAGGCAACACTAATAGCTTACAGTCATCAAGCATAACAGCTTACCTGGTGCACAGATGTGACTGCAGCCACCATTGAACTGGTTGCAAGGGTTGGTACACTGCTGCTGCTTACTCTTTGCCCAGACATGAATATCCATCGGTCTTTGTGGAAGATTCATGATCATTACAATCTGATCCGAACCATCATACTTATTAGCTCGGTAAATGCTTCTGGTGTTCCAGTCTGTCCAATATATGTGCTGATCAAACAATGTCATTGCAAATGGATGCAGAGCAGTGCTAACAATTACTTCACGATTTGTACCAGTGAGAGTGCATCGCTCAATCTTCTGCCTAAAATAACAAAGAAATTATTATATCCTAAACTTGCGTCTAAAGCCATGCCCTAATTAGTCCGGCAACTAGTATCCACCATTTCAGTAATGTGCACCAGTATGTAAGGTGCTGTTATGAGTTAAAACTTTCAAATTTTCCAATCTATGGCTTCAATAGTGATGCAGAGTAGCAGCTCTGTATACTGACACAATAACGTACTGGAAGTAATCGGCCTGAAGATTGAAATGTTTAAACAACTACACTACTGAGAGCTAAAATGAATGCAAAACTTCACGAAAGAATACACTTTTGGAATGGGTATGATGCTAATGACTTCTTGTACCTGGAGAAAACCAACAGTCCCATAAAAGGGGATATGTTTTCATTTCAGTTTTATCTTCTGCAGATCCAAATTTACACAATCAGGAAACAAAAGCAAATTCATGAGACTATAAATGTGCATTTTCTGCTATTTCTCATAGAAGAATACAGGTGGGAAAAACAGTTCTGATATATAATAACCACCACATATACAACATCTAATACCCACAAATACATAGTGTATTAGAAACATTTCTTCAGAGTTGATCTTCCAGTTTTGATTCTACCTTAGGAACAATGTTTGCAACTCCATTGTCAGAAGCACTATGCCAAATGAACTGAATGGGAAAGGTCTGATTACTGCAGTGATTTCTCTGAGACTGTGGGTCAATTTCAACGGATACAAACTAAACTACTTTTTAAAACTTTCCTGATGATGGCAAAAAAAATTGGTGACATAAATTGAAGGGTAGAGCTCTGTCTGTTAGGCAAGAGCAAGAACATCATGCCAAATTCCACAGGTGACAGGAATTAACCATGAGAAATGAATGATGTGCCCTGGGGTTGTATTCATTAAAGAAGATGCTTACAAAAGTCCTGAGTTGCACGTAAGATGAAAAACTGCCAGTGGTACAAATGCCATAAAGCAATGGACTAAATCTACACTGTGGCATAACAAAACTTCTTATTGCACAGTAGCTCTGCATCAATATCAAGACTTGACATTGCATTGATATTAAGTAGGTCTTAATATTCTACAGTACAAAGTAACAAATTCAATTTAAATGCTGAAAAATAGTTTAAAAATTAGAAAAAAATAGATCTATTAAAAAAATTAATCAAATCTAAACCAACAAATGTGTTATCAATACATACAAATTTGCATCAGCCCAGTATAGCCGCTGTTCTTCATAGTCCAGGGTAAGCCCGTTTGGCCATACCAAATTGGTGTTCACAATAGGTGTTCTGAAGTTTCCTCCAAGTGTAGCTCGTTCTATCTTTGCATTTGAACTCCAGTCAGTCCAGTACATATATCTGCCAATAACATGATTGCAAGGTTATACGTTCAGCAAATAAAGCTCACAAAGCTCTTATCTGCTCCAGGGTACTTCCACCCTCGTGTCCCTCACTGAAACGTGCAGTGCAAAACTAGTGGAAAAGAACTTCCTCTATTTTTGGCCCACATTGACAAGGGAATTTTCTAGCAGGGATCACTGGGGTGCACTGGAGTGAATTTCAGAAAAGTTTTTCCAGCTCCTATGAGAATCCAGTGAAGTCAACTAATCTCTTTCTATCTTTCTTCATTTGAAATACAGTATAATTAGTAATGAAATTAGAAATAGAGTATAACACAGTAATGCCCTCAGCTTCTCAGGGAATGTTTTGATACTGAAACAAGAATTCTTCCAAGGCACTCAGGAAATACAAAAAAAAAAAAAAAAGAGAGAAAGATCATATAAGACTCTAAATAGAGAGATCTCTCGACAGCACCACCTGACTATCATTATATGATATTCTTGAAGAAATCTTGGTTTCAACAAATACCCTGTTTTTCTGCCTTACACAGCAAACAGAGGATGGTTAGCTGCTTGACAAACACCTGCATCACTCTCATTACCCCCAGTACCTGACTCCCACCCTCACTAAGTGGAGCCCCATGAACTACACATTCATAAATGTTCTAAAAAATCTCAGAAGAAAATTATTCAAGTCTCTGAGTCTGAGATTAGCTTAGAAAACTTAAACCTAAAGAGTTAGATCTAGGAAGGTAACACACAGCTGGAACTTAGGGCTCAGAACAGGAAGTATCTGGCAGCCTTTGTCAAAATCTAAATTGCAGTTTCACCTGCAGTCAAAATAAAGTACACAAAGTGCAACACATACCCTCTGCAGGGATCTAATACAATAGCTCTTGGTCGTGGAACCCGGGCAATCACTGTGCGGTTAGATCCATCCACAGCCATTGAGCTGATAGTCTGATTGAGGTAGTCACTGTAGTAAACTCTGTTGTTGATCCAGTCAAAGGCGATGCCATCTGGAGTCCCCAGGTCTCAGACACACACAAGCAAACACACACAAGTTCAGTATGGTTTCCGGAGATATTGCAGTACTCTTTGCCTATTACACTGTGGCAGCACCAAAGTTTTCCTTGAAATGCCATTGGTATCAACGCAAATTTGCCCACTTAAAAATCTGACAAACTAATACTTAGGACTCAGATAGTCCTGTGTATGCAGTAGGGTTACAAAGATGTTTTCCTCACATAGACCTAAGTTCTGCTTGCTATTCTCCAAGTAGCAGGAATCATCCCTCACTAATATTAATTTACTATATATCATTTTAATCTATTACGTATAAGTTTGTATATACAATAATATTAAACTAGTTTTATATTTCCATTTCATTGTGATCAAGATGAAATAAGAATCTCAGAAGAGGAAAAAACTGAGGAGAAGAGTCAAAGGGAGCATTTAATCAGATATCTTAACTAAATATCCTACTTTGACCATTAGCATAAAAATACCTGCTGAGCTAGTGCAAGGTGCTGCAGTCCATTTTTTTTTTAATATGTAATTATTTTGTATCCCATTTCAGTGCACTTACCAGATGCAACTACTACTGGAGAGCCAATTCCTGAGAAAATACTAACATAACTGATTCTTCCTGTTCCTGAAGGATAACTTTGTGTAAAATATATTCGGTTGTTTATGCTGTCAAAATCCAGGGCCACTGCAGTTCTTAACACATTGACTGTGCGGAAGGGAGGACTGTGATTTTCAGGATCTAGGTGGATACTTCTGAGGGCATTCTCCAGAGCAAAAATCAAGTAATCGTCAGTTGAAATGGAACATCTCTTGCCATCATTGCCTAGTGTTCCAAAGGCACAACCACATTTGGGTGTCTGCATGTCAGGCAGGGCAAAACACAGATGAGAACAGCCTCCGTTGTTGTCCAGACAAGGATTGTTGTTGACATCAAGGGGTGAACGTGACTGGAAATGACTGTTGTAAATGGTAACATCCCTTAGCCAATTAATGTTGTCTCGTATTACTGTTGGCTGATCAGTATTGCCTGGTTCCTTGCTGGCTTGGAAAACTTTTTTCAGGTTCCGATCCACCCAGATCATAGAATTTCCAAAGACAGTGATACCATATGGAGTTGGATAGCGACTGCCATACCGCACAATTTCAACATCACCACCATCAGGCTGAATTCTTGCAATCATATCTAAGGAATCATCCACCCAGTAAATGTAGCCATTGCTGTGATCTATGGCCAACCCACGAGGTGTGACAATGCCTTCAGACACAAGAACTGTTCTGTTGGTGCAGTCAAGAAACGCACGTTCGATCTTCGGATTTTGCCCATAATCTGCCCAGAACAGATACCTGTTTTTTGGGTCAACTACTATGTGCCTTGGCATATCTATGGTAGTTTTAAGCAGAACACGGCGATAAGTTGTGTTTAAGCGCAAAACTTCTATAAAAGTCTCTGTCAGGAATGCATTTGTAAAATAAAGATTTCCTGTATTTAAAGAAGAAAAAAAAAAGTGAAAAACAAAACAGAAAGTTAATATACAGCATCAACACCTGAGAAACATGAGATGATAAAATGCTAAACCATAAAATGAATATCCGTAAAAATCTTAGTAGCTGGAAGCATAAGATATGTTATGGCACAGCACTGTATACAGCAAGTAAATTAAGTGTATACACGAGACTATTATTCTAAAACTTATCAAAAAAAGCCTATCAATCAATAGAAGAACTTTTGCAACACATATATATAGTACATATATGTGTAAAATAAAGGTATTAATGGCAATGGTGAGCTACTTAGAGTTGATGAACACTTTCAGAATAGTTAATATTTGAATTAATTTCTAATATGTTTAAATAGGAACAGGAAGTGCAATTGGGAAAATTATAGTTCAGAGACAAAGTATTTCTTCTGCTTTCTTTGCTTTTCATTATAATTTATAGGATTTGTACAGAGCAGTCTGAGGGTAGGTGAAGGGTCCTTTCTTATTAACAACATCATCAGACAACTTTTGTGCACTCCTCTGGTATATGCTTTTCACTATGGTAGTAAAATATGGTAGTACACTGGATAACAGTATAAATGCTCAGAAGAGAGACCGAAGACAAATATGAAAGCATCATGAGATAAAAGGTTATATATATCTGCTCTGATAAATTTTCATTTTTACACATATATATGTAACCATACGAGCCATTCATCACTTTTTCTTGTTTTGAAATCAGTCCACAAACACACAAGTTAGAATCATAGGACTTCCATTCAAAATAGTTCCATTAGAATCCATTTATGTTAGTTTAGAAATTTTACCATCTGTAAAGAATAACATTCTCCTAAGTTCAGCTATGCTTACCTGCTACCCAGTCAATTGCAATGCCACGGATCCCATTTCGTCCTATTCCATTTGTAACAACATTTCTAAAATAAGAACCATCAGGTTTAATTCTACGTATTGCATTCTGTGAAGAAACTGTGCTACTGAAATCACACCAGTAAATGAAACCAGAAGGCATGTGAACATCCACATGAAGCGCATTCCGTCCTGAAATATTTTGAAAAGTAATAATTAATTATCTTTGATATAAACTAAGTTATTTAAAAATGTGCTATGCCAACAAGAAATACCAAAATATTAGGCATTATAAGACTTCTTTCAACTATAGTATTCACATACCTCTTCCTGCCAGTGGTACCATGGCTTCAGAGTGATCAGATGTCTCTAAACTAAAGCCTTTAATTGCAGAAAGCATAGAAACAACTACAAATGAACTGTATGGGGAACAGGTTCTATTATCAGGATTTAGCTGAAAGCCAGTAGCACAGGCACAGGAGAATAATCCACCAGGTATAGGCAGGCAAAGCTGCTGGCAAACTCCAATATTATTACTGCAGCCATTTGAGGAACCAGCAGAATCTGTGAAAGACACACATGGCAAGACATGAAAATCTGAACTGCATCATCACAAACTCCCAAATTCATATACTTGCATGCTATTAACAACCAGCTGACAAAAATAAAGATCTTAATCACTGTACATTTTAGCACATAAGTGTTAGCAACGGATTTGCTGGTTTCTTGTCATCTAAGATCAATGGGGCCAAGAATCAGATAAAATGGATATATAAATTTGAAATCAAAGCAACAAAATTTGCTATTTAGTCACTATTACATTGATAATATTTTAGTTAAACTACAGATGCCAATAGATGCCTTAACTGGATGGTGGAACACCTCTTCAACAAAACCAGGTAAAATGCTTCTGGCACTTTTCCTAAAGCCTGATCAAACCATTTCCTTAGAAAGAGCATGCATTCCATCTCTGAGGGAAGTCTGAGCTTTCACAAGTTGGATATCCTGAAATACTTCTTTAGCAAATACTCACTGTCTCTGTAATACACACGTAGGCACTTCAGTCTTGGGACGTTATCTCTCATTATTACTTTGTTTGCTCCAGTAAACTTGTCAACTCGTTCAATAACTTCATAATCTCGATCGGTATAGTACAGAAAGGTATCATACACAGCAATTCCCCATGGATGAGAAAGATGAACCACCAGAGTCACACGATTTGTACCATCCACATTGCCTTTCTCAATCTAAGGAATCAGTTTAAAGCTTAATATTACTTTTCTTATAATAAAAGTTCAATGTTACAATACAAAATTAAAATGCAACATATGCTGCTAAAATCTCTTCATGCATTAGATCTTTATGTACAAGGTAGGAAGGAAAGCATTAGCAGGATATCAGTGATTTCTGGGTTTTCATACAAATTCATCATATATTTTTAATGGTAAATAGTAACAACAGTTATTCAGAGTCTACTCAGTCCTGCAACTCCCAGTTACATTAGCAAGCTAAAGTAACTAAATTACTCATGAACCACAGATGCAGAGACAGATGAACAAGTAAAAAAAAAAATATTAAAAAAATATCTCCTACCAATCCTGTGCTTGTGACGGCCCAGTACAGCTTTTGTTCCTTAATGTCAATGGTAATGAACTCTACATGGTCAAGGTTGCCAGTGAAGAGGGTTTGTATGGCTGATCCATCCATGTTTGCACTGGCAATCTTTGCTGGGACTCCACTGTCAGTTCCCTGGTCTGTCCAGTACAGCTTCCTGTAACACACATTATCACGGCCGTTAGCAAAGCTAATAACAAAGATCAACAGACCAAAGTAATTTGAGCATATGCTTAAATCCATGTCCATCCTCAGTCAAATACTTCAGCACATGCTGAACGGAGATCACTTTGAACTGAGCCACAATGAAAAAGAGATCTTGTTTGAAAAAGAGAAAAATGCTTATTCTCTTGAAAAAGAGAAATGCCTTGAAAAATAGAAATGCCCATTTCTCTTGAAAAACAGAATAATGCCTGTTACATGATTTTTAGGAATCCATATCCTCCCCTGTATCATCCCACAATACCATCAGCAGGTAAACTCAGTAGGGTATTAGGACTATATCAAGAAAGCAGAAAAATAATTCTGTTTCACAGATGGCTGCAAGGTCTCAGCAGTGAGTTTGGTTCCAATTTGAATTAAAACTACAAGTTCAAAAAACCTATATGAAACAGAATTCCATTATCTGGCTCTGGGGATTATGTGCATCGCTCTGGCCTTGGTTGCTGAAGAACACCTAGGGCACATGGCAGCCAGACTCCCAAGTAGGGACAAAAAGTTAGGCATCAATTCATCTGAAAGCCTGCCAAGTCACCAGCAGAACTGTCTCATTAGTAATACTGTGGCACACTGTGATTTGGAGGGGTGGGGGCAGTGAAAGCATCATACTGCAATTTTGAGCACCCTGATAGATAAAAAGTGAACTACAGATCTCTTGGGAGAGAGTAGTAAAATCATTTAGTGCTATGCTATTTAATATGTGACATTCTTCCCAGGTAGGGTGTCTTCCTACTATAGACTGTCATCAAGACAGACATCACAAGATACTATAAAGAAAGAGTTTAGAGTCCTCTTTACCCTGGGTTCCCACTTTTCAGAGATTTATTTTCACAATTATAATATTCTGAGACCCTTTTTGATTAAAAAAATTTTACCATATAAGCATATGGAAAATTAATGAGAATGAACATCTATGCAACAATTTATGAAGCCATGCAATTATTTTCTAGGGCTTAAAAAGAGTAAATAATTTCTGTAGAAGTATGAAAAAACCAAAACTATGTCAAATCCAGGATGGAGGCTGAAGGCTCTAAAAATTAAGAAAAACGTGGAGAATATATTCAGAAGCAAAAACAACAGAGATTTTGGAAATTTACCCTCTTGCTGGATCAACTGTCAAACCAATCGGCGTGCCAGCTCCCAGAGAGGTGCCATCATTGGTAATCAGTGTTTTCCTGTACATTACATCACCATGCAGCTTCAGCACCTATGCAAACATTGAATGAATCAGAGCATGTAATATAGAATTTATGGCAGATTTTTAAATGAAAAGAAGGAAACCTAAATCCACAGGGAGCTGAAATTGCAGAAGATTCTCTCACATACTAGGAAGACAAAGCAAATTGTCCTATACTCTAACCATGACCCTTCTCTAACATGCATCCCTTGAATGAGCTGCTTGCAGCTGAGAACCTGCCTATGTTAACAACCAAGCACCCTAGGTATAAAAATAGTTCATCTTTCAGCTTCCATAATATCTTGGAAGTATTACAGGCTGAACAGGTTGATGAAATGCTGGTTTAGAAAGTATTCCATTTTATTGGTTTAAATTAGCTGCCTTTTAGTTTAATAGTATATATTTATATTTTGGGACAAGGACATTAATGACTGGGTTTATTCACAGTCATTACCATACTATATATTGCTTAACCTCTATTTCCCTACGCTAAATGGCAATTTTATCCTTCCCACACCATCAGACTGCTAGTCTCCAGAAAGCTACATAATATATCAAAGCTTTTGGGACTGGATCTTACTGCCTTGGATGGCAATATTCCTTTACTATCAGAGGCACTGCATTGGGATCACTGATTTGAAGTGAGAATAGTAATAATAGTAGCTCTAGTGATCAGAGAAGTTGTGTTTCAAACACTAGAAGCCTAATGACTTGAAGGGGAAAAAAAAAAAACCCTATGCACAAATAAAGTTCCCAGAATATACCACTTTCAATCTTTTTGACTATGCTCAAATTTAGGTCTATCTCTTCAAGTTGGTTTGTTTTGGTTTTTTTTTCCTACGGATTCTTTGAATTTTAAAATAAATCTAATCTGAGCTTTTCAATTAAAAAAAAAATATTAATTTCAACCTGTATGTGTAGCAGTGAAAAATCTAGGATCTTCTTTTCCAATTATCCCTCTTAAATAATTACCTCAATTGACTGTGTCCCTGGGTTACTGTAATACAGGTTTGCAGATATCCAGTCCAATGCCAGACCAATAGGAGCACCAATAACAGCTGCTGGAGCAAAAACTGTCCTGTTGGCTCCATCTGACCTTACTCTGTGAATTTCACCCTTGGGAAAAAAGATAACAATAGTGAAGAAAGGTCAAGAGCAGAAAACACTGGTCTGTTCCAACTACATGAGCACTTACTTTACATTACAACCTTTTCTTAGCAAAATGAAAATCCAGTAGAGAAAAACATATTTGTATATGCTCAATGCATAAACATGGCAAAAATATTATTGTAAATCATAATTATCCAGCATAAAGAGGTATTACTGTTCAGCAACCAAAACCTGGCCAAGAGAAATAAAATTACTGCAAGGTTGAACTGTATGTATTTAAGCTATATACAGTCACATTTCTGTAATTTGTATTTCATTATAAAAAAAAATTTTTACTGGGATACCTCAGTTAACAATCTTGAGCACAGCTGAAATCTAGTGCAGGAAAATAGTGTTCTCTCCATGCATAAATATTTAAGAACCAAATTTTTAATAAGCTGTAATAGCAAAAATCAAGCCTAAGATTATCCTTGCAGCTTTCTTCAGAAGTGTAACCCTTGAAATGATAACTTCTGACTTGCAGATTGTATGGTATTAGCGGTATTAGTGGTACATCATGGCACTGTGTGATGCCAAAGCAAGATCTAAACAAGCACTAAACAGAGACACAAGCCAGATAAAGGTCTGAAGTGGCTACGATAGTTGCCTTCCTTTCCTGAGCTTTCTTCAGGCTATGTCAGCTTTACAAGACTTCTGCAGAAGTCCTGCATATTATCATGTGAATCTTTCATAACTAGTATAAATGCAGAATTTAAATACTAGCAGCTATCACACATCATTAAGCCTTTTGGATAAAAGGTCTGTAGGGTTAGGGGAGCTGTGAGTGAAGGCTGAAATCTGTTTCTCTCTCCTCACTAATTGCTTCCTCCTCCACTGATGCAGACATGCTGTGCCTGTCCTGGGAAGATCTCACTCTGTGGCGCAGGCTCCCAGACAAGGTAGCACTGGGACCCACCACCCTAGTTCTTCAGTGAGGCAACATGTGCAGTGGGTCTCCTCTGCTCTGGAACTTTGCTGGAAAGACAGAGCGGCACTGCCAACGTGAAGGGACAGAACGTACAGCGCACAATTAGAGCCTGAACTTTGCATCACTTGAAGACAGAAGCTGTGCAGCTACCACCAGCCCAGTTCAGGAAGGGAGAAGGAGAAGAGGTTGCCTTTTGCCATTTCAGAGGTAGAATCAGATCATTTGGTGCATGCATACTCTTAACTGCTTTGTTACCATGATATCAGTATACTGTCTAAATATCTCAGGGCAGAATTTTAAATGGTGCTTCAGAAAAGAATCAATGTATCAGATGGCAAAAATCTGAATAAGAACTACAGGCCAAATTCACTGCTGACTTAAATAGGCAGAATTTCTTAGACACCAGTAGAGTGCTGCTTGCTGAATCCTAACAATGTAATGCTATTTCCAAATGAACCTGTCCTTGAATCCCTAGGCCTAGAGAAAAAAAAGCAGGAAAGTAGGATAATTCCTGGTACTGTATAAACCCTACTTTGAGGGCCTGATAGATGTTGAATATTCACAACAGTGTATAGCATGATAGACACTTTAAAGACAGGAATTCTCCCACCTATTATTGACATTTACAACTAATAACCTATGGAACATAACAGCTGAAGATAAAAATACTTGGAAAACCGTTTTCAGGTAGAATAGGGAGGACTCTGATATTTATCTCTGTTTCCTGAGGTTGCTTCAGGCAGGGTGAACAAGTTGATGGATGTTCACTTGAGCTCTAACTACAGTTTCAACTGCTGCCAACACTGGCAGTGAAATTACAGCTACAAGCTATGCAAGTGTAAACAAACCTCAGGAAAACCCAAATATGCGAGGGATGGAAGCAAAACACGGTGTTAGGGAAGAGGCCTTGTGGTAACAGACAGGCACTAGAATTAAGAAAGTCGGCAAATATGCTTCTGTCATTAGAAACTAGAGAAACACCTTTTTTGAGAGAGCAAGCCATGACTGACACAGGTGTCTCAGATCTGTTTGGGAACAACAGCAGCCTGAGACCTGCAGGTCAGGGGTACAGACAGGGGGCACAGCTCACAGCCATGCGTTTGTCAGGCTGGAGATCAAGACCTAACTACAGTACAGCACTTACCCACACTCAACCTGCACAGGCACCTGGCATTTCACTTGCCAGCTCTGTTAATGGATATGGAAACCATGACCTACACAACTGTTCATCCTCGTAAATGTCAGCTGTATCTGCTGGCTGAGATCTGTCAAGAACATTTTTTCAGACTGCACAGATGATCAAATAGATTCCTGAATATTTATCTAGTTTCCTGGGCAAAGGTTTGCTTAAATAGGTCTATTTAAACACTTCAACGGAACTAAACATCCTATTTTTTAAATAATAAATAATTAAATAAATTATAATTCCTCTATGAGTGACACAGAAAGGGCTTTAATTTTTAAACTTATTTTTACTTCAAAGCTGTAAAGTGTAAGGGAAACGGGTTGGAAGAAAAAGTGTAAATCTTGTGTGGATGAAAGGTAACAAGTTAGCATGAATTCTTTCTGTAAAACATAACTATGGAAATCTCATTATTTAACATTATACTTCTCCAGGACCTAAGCACTGCTTTTCTTGAAAAAAAGAACTGCTTTTAAATTTCCAAGAGTGAACACATATCGCTGAATCAGCAGCTTCCTACCACATCCATTTCCCAGACTTCCACAGATCTTTTTTTTTTAACTGTCCATCCTGCAAAAATTGGGACTTTTTTGTGGCAAATTAGCCTTAAGGAACGCATATCGTTTCCTAGTTCAGGACAAGCATTAAAAATGCTTAGTCAAAAAACTATAATCAACTGTTAAAAATTAGTTCCAATTATTTTTTAGACTTACAAGCCTCATATATGCTACCTGGAAACTGTTGGGACTTTGCAACCATTTTCTTCTATTTAAAGAAAAAGATGCCTCTCTACAATGTTACTTCCTTAAGTGTTCAGACTTGATGTATGTATTTTCGTTCTACTGTTTAGTGCCACTGTGTGCAATGTACTGCACCCAGGGAGAAATGTTCTGTCTGTGTTTGCACTATCAAGTCCTAAGACAAGAGAGAGAAGAGTAGACTATAGTAAAGGGGCGCTGAGAGTATGGTTCTGTCAGTGTTTTCCAATATTTCCTATTTATGTCCCTGGTTGAATCAGAAATAGCATTCATCAAATATTTCAGCTGACAAAGATGAAAAATAATTTACAAAAGAAATAAAGCTTCTTTATCTTATTCAAGGGGGGAAGAAACAAAAACAAAACCCCAAAAAACCCTCTTTCATTCCTTTCAAATGTATTTATCAAAATTCTTACCTGCAATGCAGATATATTTTAGTCAAAAACATTATTTTAAAATAAGTCTTATTTTTGTGCACATTTTGAACACAAACTTACTGGATTTTCAACCCAATAAATCATCTGTTCGGAGTCATCAAAGTCAACATCAACACCATTTTGAACTCCTGCTATTGGAACCATAGCATCATTTGTCTTCTCCTCAGGGTTCAGAGAAATTCCATAAATTATATTATCTCTTACAGCAATAAGGAAAGGCTGTTCAACTGTGAAAATATAAAATGTAATTCAGAGTTGTTTCTGATCAAGAAAATGGCATTATGATACGCTTCCCCTCTCCCACCCAGAAGTTCCCTGATGCTGAGAATGGCTGAATGTTATCAAGGATGTTTTGCAACCACTTACCTCTAAGTTTGTTCTCTCATTAGGAAATAGGTTATCAGTTACTGTAATTGTTGTAACATTTAAAGTTTCAGCACTGTGCAATCACAATGCATGTGCAAGCAAATTCTGAGGAGGAAGTAAATGAGGCAGGATCACTCATTGTGCCCAAGTACATTCACACAGCTGCTCCAAGCAGCTTTTTCAAATCTCTGAGAATGGGAACCAGCAGGACAAAGCTCCAGGGACTCTCCATGACATGCCTGAGATGGCACGTATTTCTAAAAGAAACCCTCTTTTTTAATGGATTAAACAAACAACTTGCACTACATGTGAGATTATATAAATTGGTAATTCTGCTGCTAAGAAAAATATGAATGCAATAGAGCTTTTTAAAGAACACACTGCTAAGTATCAAATAGGAAAACAGTGTGATATGGCTTTTAAAAGTTAGATAGTTTTAAAAGGAAAGAACCTTTTGACTGACAGAGATTTCTAGTGTTAACTCATCCCAAAAGAAAATTTCTACTTAAATTTCAGTGATTTTTACAAATCATTGAGGTCTGTGGACTGTTCAAAGACAGTTCAGTGGTACTTTTTGATATGAAGCTTTGTTTGCAAAGGTTAGCCCTGTTACAGCTGCATCACCTGTAGCATCTGTAATTTTAGGCTGTTTCCAGACCTCCTACATACTAATTTTTTTGCACTGGGGAGGGAAAAAGCTCAAGCTGTGAAATTTTGATCTAAATTCCAAAATGCATTCGTTCAGACAGGCTGAAGAGAATGATGAGGAACAGGGAGGGCATCTCTCCTGATTAGAGGAAACCAAAAGATCGTGACTTCTTAACAAAACACAGTCTGAGAAAGAATGGGATAATCACTTCAAATATATACAAGAGAACATATACCAGGGATGAGGAACTACTGATGCTATTTGTCCTGAAGGACAAAAATGGCATAAGAAATGGGCATAAACTGTGGACAGACTATATTTGAACAAAAAATCAGGAGGTTTACAAATACCAAAACTGTGAGGTTCAGTGAGTTTTAGGGGCAAGAAACCAAGCCAGTCTTAAACTGGAGCTTGATTGGTGAAAGGGGACATGTGATGCGGTAGTCAAAGACAAGAAGAAAACAGACTTGAATGACCAAGAAAGTCTTTTCTAGTCCTGCATCCCTACATTCTTACAATTGCAACCCTTAAAAACAGGTTTCCAGGCTGAATATTTAAAATGAGAAGGACACCATTCTGCCAGAGTATGTTTTCATTTTTAACTGATATTAAGCTCCTTCCAGATGTATTCCAAAAGCAAAACATTCAATGTGTTGAGAAATTTTCAAGTGTGGCTTCTTTAAAGTGCTTAAAAGAAAATTGAGTCCATCCATTTTCCCCAAATGAAGCATCTGAACCTCTGAGTTCTTTCCAGAACCTGGCTCCAAACCTTTAGGCCAAGTACATTCCATGCTTCCTAAATGAAGTCTGCCTGGAAAAGCCCCAAACTTTCATTTCATGTGCAGCAGCCCACAGATCTGAAGTATGCTTTCTACCTGACAGGAATGGATTTGACAGTGCCAGGTACTTTTTCATCTCTCGTTATTACTGCCCTACCTCTCATGCAGTTCCTGTTATCAGGAGAAAGCATCCATCCTGAAGGACAAGCACAGGAAAAAAAAAGTGGTCCAGATGAAGAAAGCAAGCAGAGGTGGCTACAGGGGGATGATGCGCAAGAATTGATACCTGAAAAGAAAAAAGAAAGCATTAGCAACTGTAACAATATAAGAAACTGGAAAGAATATTCAATGTCATTGCTACTGATAATATCAACTCAGCACTAAATCAGTTTTGCTATCTCCTTAAAATTAAACAATTAAGTTATTTCCAAGAACCACAACCAATATAATACATTTGTAACAGGACATAATTTTTCATGTACAACCAGTACCATTATTACAATGGTCAATTTTTTTGCATCATACAAAAATCTTTCAAACTCCTTTTCAAACTTTTAACTGCACCAGGAAGCCTGCAGGATTTTCAGTCTTTGATCATTATGAACCTTCTAGATGGGGGACCTAAATTATTTACTCAAGCTTCTCGGAGAAAACGAAAGAGATTAAGTTTCTCACAACCCATTCAAAGGTAGTAGGAGTTTAATGCATAATTTCTTGGATCACTTTGAAACTTGCAGTCTAAGCTTGTAAAATGTAAAAAGGAGAGTGAAAAAGGTGTCTACTGACTGCTATTATTACTGTACACTAAAATTTAGCCATTTGGATCACTTCCACAAACTTGCTGCTTTAGGGGATTTTTCAGGATGAGTCATCTTCGTGAGAAAATAAATGTTAGATTTTTCGTATATCCTTAGCAATTCCAGCAGGCCTTACTCTAAGAAGCTTGGAAGTTCCAGGAAATGACACAGTTGTTCCTAATATAAAAACTATCAAGAACTGAAAACAAATTAACAAGATGACAATAAAACAATGGCATAAACTCAGAACTCAAACTGTAAGAAAATTATTCATCTCATCAGTATAATAAATCCAAGCTCTAGCTGGGGTGAGATCTAATGATTTACAAAAAAAGGAGAGTGGATGACAGTTTTAATGCTGCCTCTGGAATTTTAATCAGCAAATAATTATTTCTTCATTTGTAAACATGATCATGTTTTGCTATTTTTCAAGTTCTTTATTCTCTTCTCTGGCCACATAAAGTACAATAGAAAAATTCTAAATGAAAAATCATAAAATGTACTAATTTAATACAATGAAGAAAAGTAAACAATCTTCTCTATGACCAGTAGAAAGTTTTTTAAACCTTGGGTTGTAAAACAAAACCTCTTAAACCAGAACTATGATGTATAAATTAATGGTATCCTCTGGTGACTGAACAATCTGCAGTGAGAGTGCTAAGTGGCTTTAGCTCTGAACATGACTGAGAAAGGTTTTCTTCCCAAAACAAGTATAGCACTGAAATTACTAGTGCCTTACTCAGATAAAAATCTATGCCCTCCTCAGTATGAAAGTTTTCCCAAAAAAAGAAAAAGCAAGTCATTGTAATATTTATTAATCAAAACA
The DNA here is from genome assembly GCF_000699245.1 of Pterocles gutturalis. NCBI lineage: Eukaryota > Metazoa > Chordata > Aves > Pterocliformes > Pteroclidae > Pterocles > Pterocles gutturalis. The sequence goes on along the minus strand of NW_010097736.1, from coordinate 104,505 downwards.
CTCTATACACAAGAAAAACAGCGAAAAAAATGAAAGACAGTATTCGTGTCAACGTATTTCCTACCCTTCAAGTACAAAAAAAATTACAAAAAGTTGGATTTGGAAGATAACTCTACCTGACAGAAAGAATTTTTTTTTTTTTTACATTCTTTCAGCTGCAAAAAAATCACCAGCATATGATCTCAGAGGGACTCCTGAGTGCAATGAAGAAGTTTATTTATTATTATTATTATTACTGCTATTATTTCATTAAGTAAAATAATGCAAAAGTACTTTCTGAGGATGATGACAGACATCTTATCTAAAAGCATGATATTATTAACCTATAAGGAACTGAGTCTGGTATGCCAGAGACAAATTTTAATATTCAAATGCTTTACAGAAATGCTTCCATTCTCTTATAAAAACATTCCAAATGCAAGAAAACAGCACATACTACTTCCCTAATATTCATTTTGTCTGATCATTATGCTTA
>NW_010097736.1:63245-103999 GCF_000699245.1 Pterocles gutturalis | reverse complement strand
CCAGGTGTTGTTCCCTAAACTCGAGGTCGAACAGGCTGCTTCCACAGGTTGGACAGGCTGAAATGACCTTCAGTTGCAAGTCAACATTATCAATTATTTGCTTGCTTCAACCCAGCCCACTTGGTGACAAGACCGAATCCAGGAGTGCCTACGCACGACACTGCAGCATGGCTTCATTTTGTAATTACCAAAGCTGTTTTGCTGAACTTACCATTAGGTTGCCTTACAGGATGGACTGCCACAAGCCCCAGAGGCTGGTGAATGTTATAAATCATAACTGTCTGGTTTCCTCCATGCCATTTATTGGCCCGAATTACTCGATTAGTATAGCGGTCACTCCAGTAGACAAAATCTTCAAAGACAGCTATAGCATGTGGATGCTGCAATATCTAAAAAGCAAGAATGTTTACCAATTTAGTTCTGGAGAATTGTATATGTAAAGCTTGCAATGAAGTAACAGCAGAGCTGAGCATAATTTTAAAAATAAGAAAAAAAGCAGCTCTGTCTCAAAAGATATTTTTCAGCAAAAGAATATTCAAGATCATCTACTGCCTGAAAACAAGACATTAACTATGGGGGATATATGCATTTCTTTAATGAAAATGCTAAATAGATCCTGTGAGATGTACAGCATGAGGAATTAACATAGCAGTCTAACCGTAGGGCAGAACATAGGGAACCAACAGATGAAGACACTATTGTAGATTTTCAAGGGCACAAGAGGAAATGTGTAGTCAGAGTTATGGACCTGTCATGACCTTGCATCTCTGATAAGCTCCCCTACAATTTACCAGAGGGTCAAAGAAGGTGGCTTATCTAAATTTCAGAAAACTAAGAGTGGGGTAATAAAGATTGCACCGGCTCCTATTTCATAGACTCATAGAATGGTTTGGGTTGGAAAGGACCTTAAAGATCATCTAGTTCAACCCCCCTGCCATGGGCAGGGACACCTTCCATTAGACCAGGTTGCTCAAAGCCTCATCCAGCCTGGCCTTGAACACCTCCAGGCACATCCACAACTTCTCTGGGCAACCTGTGCCAGTGCCTTACCACCCTCACAGTAAAAAATTTCTTCCCAATGTCTAGTCTAAATCTACCCTCTTTCAGCTTAAAATAATTATAGCACAAGAAATGTCTAGCCAAAAATAAAAGCCCCAACGTTCAATTCTTGATAACATACATGTGGTTATTTATACCAGCTTATGTGTACAACTGAACATCTGAACTTGTGCTGGGACAGTGTAGCACAGGGACAGTGCTACAAGTTGCCAGCAGCACCTCATTGGGAGATAGCCTGTAAGAGGGCTGGTCTTCATCAAGTGCCCTGCACCCAGCAAGTCCTCATGGCACAAAACCCTTCACTGCTGTCAAGAACAGCAGCAATCATCACTCACAGAAAGTGACTGGGGAAAGTTCTTTCAGGTTTTACGTACTGTATTTGCCTACAGCAAATGTACCACCTAGTAGCAGCAATGTCAGATGTCACCTTTAGACTTCATGCATGCAGAAAGAACAAATGAGAAGGATCTAAAGCACCAAGTCTACACTCAGCTCCAGGTTCTGTTGAAGAACCTGTGAGACTGTGAATAGGATATGCAATTCTTTTTCCAGCTGCAGAAAGCAGCTAAAATACTTCCTATCTGCTTCACACAAGTATTTTGAAGAAAAACACACACAAGTCCATGACAATACAAATATGTTTTTAAGTACTGTCAGCAAGCACATGGGGAAACAATGATTTCTTATCAAGGTCTTACCAAATCACTTGCAACCACCTGTCGTCTGTTGTTTCCATTGTAATCACAAAAATCAATATAATCAAGATAGGCATCAGCAAAATAGAGAAGTTTATTTGGGTAATCAATGGAGAGTCCATTGGGCCAGTAGATTTTATTGTTAATAATCACGGTTCGCATTTTGCCATCCATGCTGGCTTTTTCAATTCGAGGGTTTTGGCCCCAGTCAGTCCAGAACATTACATGAGCACTGAAAAAAGTAAATTTTGGTTACCAATCTGAAAAAAAACACTTAGCTGCCTACTGAGAAATGTTACACAAGGACTCATTAGCCAAAAACCAGAAATAACCTTTTTAAAAGTCCTTCACAATGATACTGAAATTATTCATTTAAGCAATACGCTTACTTAGATATTACCATAATCTCTGTTGTAAAAATTTTTCTAATACTACTACTGCTGTTTCCATTTGTCAATAATAGCAGGATATAGAAGCTACTGTTAACCACTGTTTTTCAATGTTAATTATAATCTGATTTTCCAGTTGCTAAATAATAATTTGTTATGGGCTTGCACTTTCACAGGTATGCATTGATCATTATAACGGTGCTATAACTGAAGAACCCCATGTGGCTGGCAGCAGAGTTCAAGGCATTAAAGAGCTCAAAAAATAGTAAAAAGTTTGTACATGAATGGTTCAAATAACATTCCATTTACTCTATGCCACTTGCTGTCTGAAATGGGAAGGTGCTTTTGTGATAACAGTAATATGGTATAGATAATTATTTTAGACTTGGGGCTGTGAAGGAGCCTGGTTTTTGCCAGGTAGGCATACAACACTATATTACATGTAAATTTGTGGTATACCACCAACAGATAATGACATGTCAGAATTTTGAATTAATAGTTCTTAACTAGGAAGAAAATGTAGGAAAATCTGTTTTACAGGAAAAAAGACCCATCTTGTTACAGTGAAACAGAGCAACAGATTACAAATAATTACCATATGACTGTAAATATTAAATCAACTCTGCAAACACACTATTTTTAAAAATTGTCTTTTCTCTTCCCCTTGTCATTTAGAATTACAATACAATTTGGTATATCTCAAATTTGAATATTGTTATATCATAAAATACGCATCTTTTCAAAACAAAACATAAAAAAATCTTACTCAATTCTGGGATCTAAAACTAGTCCCCTTGGGTTTGTTACATTTTCACTAATCAGCACAGTCCTGTGGCTCCCATCCATTTTAGAGACTTCAATTGTTTCCAGAACAAAGTCTGTCCAGTAAAGATTGCGACCTACCCAATCTACCGCTATACTTTCAGTCACGGTGACACCACTGTCAAATACCTGTTTAATAACAAAAATTAAAAAAAAAAAAAAAAGAAAGAAAGAAAGAAAAAAAAGGAGAGAGAGAGATCAAACTAGTTGATATTAAATTTTTACCCTTTCCATTTCTATAGATACGGAAAATCCCCAACATTTTCTAGGTCTCCTGTGCAGAATGAATCACAATGTACATGTTTAAAGCACTGACAAAGCATATACCCAAACACATCTGCTAACTTCAGTGGGTCTTTTGAAGAAGTTAGCATCCACTAATAGGAAAATCAACTTACAGCCTGAAGTTAAAAAAGGGCTTCCTGAAAGCATTCTGTTTTCTTTTTCAAAAAGCTATATGAAATGTTGGCTTGGTATCTACAGTTATTTAACTTTGTCTATGTTATCTCTCTTCTTACTATGTTGGGATTTCCCTCTTCCCCTTTGGTAACTGGAGATACAGTGTCTTCATTTTCTCTCTACAATGAAGAGACAAGAATAACTCAGCAAAACTTACTATTTTTCGGTCAGTGCCATTTTGATAAGCACTCCAAATTTTATCCTGTGTTGTATCAGACCAAAAAATACGATCTGTGATTGAATCAAAATCAATAGCCACAATATTCCTTCCATCCCGAACCAAAGAATAAATACTGTGTGACTGAGAGGTGATGTTGTCCACAACGATTTGGTTACGACTTGCCACCAGCAAAAGAAGATTCCCAGACTCTGTCAAAAAAAAGAATCTAAAATAAACTATTCAACAGTAAATCTACAAGAAAAAAAACACTGAGTAATTTGACATGGCTTTATAGCATCAAAGCTATTGTAGCTAGATATGCACATTGAAAGCACATATTCAAATCAATTCTCAAGCCAAAATATTTTATCATATCCAGTCTGTCCGTCATGACTTTTGGATCTACCTTGGCCTTCTTCCACCCTTTCTCCATCATTTACTCTTTCTACTAGACCCCCCTTCCCATCTCATATCTGGACCTCAGGTCCTCTTCCCAATTGTCCAACCAGTTTGCTGCTGACATCCAGCTCTCATTCCTCCTTAAGTCACTCTCAGTTCCCAGTCCTGATTCAAACCCCAAAGTTCTTTGTTACTCTCTGCATCCTGGCTCTTCCTCCTTTTTAGCCAGCCTGCCCTTTTTTTTCCGCCTTCCCATGAGGGCCAGGGAGGAGAATAAACAGATTACAGCAAAGCCATAGGCTGCTGTGGTTGGATTGCTCTGCAGCAGCTTACACTGATAAGATGCTGAAAAACAACTAAAGAGTAGCAACCATAAAGACAGCAAACTATGAGAAACTCACTATTAGTAAGGGCCAGACTTATTCGTAGGTGAAGTGCAAGAGTCTTCCATAACCTATATTCCTAAACCAGGAAACCTGTGGTGACAAATTCCACTGGGTATATGGCTCCTCTGCACTGTCAGTGTACTATGTAAGATACAGAACAACAGACAGCTAGGCTGTGTCAGTGTTGTTTGCTCTTTAGAAATGAGCAAAGTATGGCATAGGCACAAGGTAAGTCTTGTGAAAGGCTGGGATTTAAACACACTGTGAGCACTGAGCTTTATAAGAAGCAAATCTTAACCTATGGCTTACAGGTTCCTGGCATTGCTTTTCTCCAGAATATTTTTTTGGCCATTCCAGGCCTAAAAATTACTGTGTTAATTTAAATACATTATTTCAAGGAAATAATAGTTTCCAATTAACCCCTCAGCTGATAGTTTTAATACTCAAAGTCATCTGCCATGAACAACTTTAAGTGGTTGTTTATATCAGCTCTTTTAAAAGAGAACAATATGAAAATGGCAAAGCTGGACATTTTCCAGACTCTGTTGTCAATCTTTAGGTTGACATCAATGTTCCTCACCTGCTGCTTTACAAGTCTTCCCATTGGTTTCTAGAATGTATCCTTCATCACAGTAACACCTAAAAGACCCTCTCTCATTGTAACAATGCTGACTACAAAAGCCTGGAGGTTCACATTCATTAATATCTTCACAGGTCTTGGAGTCATTTGCAAGCTGGTATCCAACAGGACAAGTACACTGAGCTCCAAAGGGTCCTTGAATACATTCATGAGTACAGCCGGCATTATTGTCAGAGCAGCTCTCCTGATCTGAAACGGGGTTTGGGAAGGAAATAAGCAAATAGTCATCAAAAGCTTCTTACACTAAATTTAGTATTTTGCAATTGCATTACTAGCCTAAGGATGCTGCTAAAACATGACTGCACAATCATCAGCTATGCAATGGACTTATGCAAAATATAGCACACACTGCACATAAAGGCACATAGCAACATAGTATGTACTACTGAATCCCATTAAATAAATGCTAAACAGAAGTCTGTCTTAAGAATTTATAACAAATTTTTAAAACTATTTAGATATACACAAAATTTTACTGTACCACTCCACACTTAAAATTGTATTTAAAAACAATACTTTAAAATAATTTATAATCATACCTGGCTGGGGTTCATCTGAGAATGTACATTGATTAAAGAGAAGGAGGAGGAAGGAAGGAAGGAAAGAAAGAAAAAGGTTATGCTTAAATCAATTCATAATCAACATAAATACAAATTCTGACTACATGTGGGCTTCTAGATTTTTTTCATGATTTTTGAAGTTAGAAATTTAAAAGAAAATATTAAGGACTGAATCACATTTCATCTGATCTTAAAGCATGCCATGCTTTAGTGAACGCATTCAGGAAGACAAAGCTCATTCCCGTATTGCTATATAAAAACCTATATTGAAGTCAGTGGATGTCACATTAGAATTCAGAGCACAAGACTGAACATGGGTAATGCATTCATCAGTCATCATCACAGCATCCTTTCACTGCAAGCAAGTTCCCCTTAGTAATTTGAGCTAATTTCAGTACGCTTACAATTTCTGCTAGAAATGTTGCTGCACTAAATACAGCATGCTGAATATTCTTTCTGAAACTGTAGCACATAGTAGGCTATAGTAGATGTTTGAACAGTAACTTACTGCACAACGGGGATTCATCAGCTCCATTAGGACAATCAGCAGAATTATCACATACTCTGCTCAGATTCACACAGATACTGTGACCTGGACATTGCCACTGCCAGCTGGGGCACCGGAAGGGTTGAGTAGGACAATCTCTCTCATCACTCATATCTCTGCAGTCGTTATCACCATCACAGATCCATGCTCGATAGACACAGTTGCCATTATCACAGCGGAAAAGAGATGGAGGACAGGTCCTGGCAGGACATCTATGATGTTCATCTGAGCCATCTGCACAGTCAGGATGGCCATCACATTCCCAGTTAGCAGGAACACAATTGCCATCTGATTGACATTGGAATTCATTCTCATGGCACATCCCTGGTGGTCTTGTAGCTAAAAGAGTGACATTCAACAGTTCAGAAGATGTTTCAATTTTAGACAGAGAAGCAAAATCACTATGTTCAGTTCATCTCTTGCATAAATATTTACAACACTGTTGAGAACTGTGCTGCTTTTAGACCAGGCCATAGAATTACAGTTAATCTACACGACATTTCAGAATCTGACCAACTTAACTCTGACTTTATAACATGGTGAACAAGGCAACTCAATCATTGTTACATTTTGAGCAAGCACGTATTGACATCTATGTATATTGATTTCTACGTATATGCCCAAAGCAATATGGAATTACTTTCTGAAACAAGTTTTCACCGCCCTGCATTGCAACATTTTGACTAACTTTAAAAAATTACTCAAGGAAAAATGTCAGTCTAACTGTCATGGATACAAGGTTCTCAGTTTTCTAGATCAATAGACTCCTTAATGTTATTTTTAAACCCTGAGACTGAGATGCCAAGTAAAACAAAATGTTAGTATCAAAAGGAATGCAAACTCTATACTACACCAGAAAAATCTACTCTTGAGCAGGAACCTGCTCTGTTTAACAAATTTCTGCTCAGAAAAACAATTTTTAGGCCAGTTTCCCTAAAAAGAACTTTGAGGTTTTAAGGACGGTAGTGACAGTTACTTGATATAGCAGATAAAGGAAATTTTCAGAAGCATCACCTAATAACTGAAGCCTTTCTTTCAGCATCAATATACTTACGGCAATCAATCTCATCTGAGTGATCATTACAGTCAAAAACACCATCACACTGGTAGTAGGTGCTGATACACTGGTCTCCACTTAGACATTTAAACTCTGTGGCACTGCAGTTATATACTACAAAATAAAAAAATATATTAATATTACTTATTTATTTTGCTAGACTGCACCTAATTTTTCTGCAGGTGCTCAAGTCAGTTATGGTATCGGCACTGCAGTTATATACTACGAAATAAAAAAATATATTAATATTACTTATTTATTTTACAGAGCTAGACTGCATGTAATTTTTCTGCAGGTGCTCAAGTCAGGTATGGTATCAGGAGTCCAAGCTCCACTGAAGACCATGATTTCCCTGGGACACAGAAAATGTGGTGACCTTGGAATCTACAGAAAACAGAGGAAATAGATTTCAGCCCTCTGCAACCAGCCCAGAGATGAAAGTGCTTACTAAAATGCTAAAACAGACATCACAAACAGGGTAAATTTATTGATAGGTTTATTATACATTCTGCTATCTTGGAGCTGGTAATATCACATCACCAAAAACCCCTCAGGGGGTAAGAGTGAGAAAACAATAAAGAGGCGTCAAACAAACAAAGTTATACTTACTGCAGTCACGCTCATCAGCACCATCTACACAGTCTTTGTCTCCATCGCAGACATAGAATGGGTCAATACAGCGATGGTCAGGACACTGAAATTGCCTGGGTTCACAAGTACCTGTGAAAGCTATTACAAATGACAATAAACACAGATGTGTTTCCTTTCTCTCTTTTGAAATCAGCATAAAACTGAGACAGTATAAAGATACTTGCACTGCACTAACTTGCAGCATTTAACTAGTAATCACATAAATTAAAAGCACTGATACATTAGTATCAGGTAATTGTTTATTCATATATAGGCATGGACTCATGCAAAACAAACAGAAGACTCAACTCAGTGATAAATAACACTAAAGAAATATATGGAGAAACTACTGTCTTACTTTACTGCAAAATAATTACAGATACTTCTGGTAAAATCTTACAGACTAGACTAGCTGACTACACCATTAGTCATTACTGAGTGCATGTATGAAGTAAGTGCTTAGAACTTCTCAGCTTTAGCTGCTTGTTGCTGTAAATTGCAGTGGATGACAGTGTGCAGCACCATCATTACAACTATCACAGTTGCCCCTTTTTATTTTTTTTAAATTATTTTTCTGCATTCTACTTGACTCTGGTAGTCCAAATTAGACAAGTTTTCCACATCTTAGGGAGGGCAAAATATTAGTCTAATTTAGATACTGGTTCTATTTCCTAATTTCATTTATCATCCTTATACCAACACAAATATCTATGTAGTCATACACAGTTGTTTAAAAAAACAACAGACACCTGTGATACTCACTGCAGTTTTTTTCATCTGACCCATCACCACAGTCATTATCAGTATCACATAGCCAGATCCTGGGAATACATCTGTTGTTATCACAGGTGAACAGGGTTACAGGGCATGAAGTGGGTCCTTGTGTAGGACAATGCAATTCATCACTGCCATCAAAACAGTCATTATGTTTATCGCAATGCCAGCGACCTGGAATACACTGTCCACTGGCACAGGTAAAAGCTGATGAAGCACAAGTATTGTCTAAATAAAAAACAAAACAAGGGGACACTTTTATAAATATCTCCAAAACTTTTCTTCCCTTCCAGAATATTCAGTACATTTTGTATACTTACAGAATGTCTAGAATATGCATCACATTCTAAAATGCATATTGCTTAACATGAAAATGTCTGTCATGCCACTATGCTGCAGAACTGAACAGAATACTTACAAGCTTTTGTAAACTGCAAGAATAAATAAAAAACTAAATTGCTTATCACTTCAAAGCAATCTAAAGAACAAGAAAAATAATTTCTTCAAGTAGCCATTTGGTTTACACTTTGCTTTTCCACAAAAGACATTCTAGTTATTCTGAAATAGCTCACTAATAAGAAATAGAGGTTATACCTTAGTCATACTAGTTAGTCCTATGCATTAAGGAACACACTGTATTAATGTGACCTATTTTCTTTTCTGTGATTTCAAAGAACAAACTAACTCTGAAGAAAGAAACATCAAACATGTCATAAAAGCCAAGAACTCTTCAACGTCTTATCAACTATCATTAGCCCGCTGTTCTCTCAATTTACTTATCAACAAAATATTTTGTGTGAGACACTTTACAGTAAAAGCAGGAAATGAACCAATGTGCTTTTAATCCACTTCACTGAAAATCAAGATGTAATGAGTAGTTCAGAAGTGTCCAAATAGAATGAAAAACATAAAATTTGTATTCAGATATTAAATGAAATAAAGTGTGCTGATCTAATCTTAGAGGAAGGTTACACAATGCATATGAAATACTAGGGCCTGAGCAGTCAGGCCCTGAATCAAAGTTGACCTCTAGATGAACGTCACATCCTAACAATACATCTAATACACATAATATTGATCAAGTATGCAATGTATTACCTTATGAATATATGCCAATTTATAAAAGCTTTCGTTGCAACGCTTATAGAGCATTGCTGTAATGCTTCCTGTAAGATTATAGTTGTGTAACAGTAGCCGCCCTTGTCAAAAAGAGATACACCTATCTCAAACTGCCAAACAGACCTCTAGGTAAAAGAATGCAATAGGGTGGTGACGGGCTTTGCTGAGAGATACACAATCAAAGGTAACCAGATATCTTTACTTCTTCTTAATTTTTTTTCAGGTTCTGGCCAAACGTGAGTAAAAGTTAACAAGGAAAAAAAAACTACACCGGATGTTTTTTCACAGCTTAAGATAGAAAGTTGTTTAATTGTATAAAAGCAGAGACTGTTCGCAGGGAAACTTGGAAACCTCATCTATACAGTGGACACACTGTACAGAGATTTCCCAATTGCCGGGAAGGGTTCTCCAAATCCTCGCTGCAAATGGGCTCCCCAGCGACTGCGGATCTGGATGATGGTAATGTGTTAATAGGGCAATTGGTGATGTATCTTTCTTAATCACTGTCACTAACTCTATGTAGTAATGATTAGGTGCATTACCTTACTTTCTGCTTGCTATAGTAGTTCACTTATTATTTTGCTGCTTTACCTTATTTTGCTTTAATTCATTTTCACTGTATTATTTTCCTCATTATTTTATCACTTTAAACATAATTAAAAATAAGCTCACTTTTTTTTAATTTGATGCCTGTGTCCTTTGTGCTAACCTCGTCGACTGGCAAAACAGCATATGGTTTTGTTATTTTTCTTATGGTGCTATTTTTTAAATGTTTTCATCTTTATTAAGGTAGTTTGTCCCTCACCACGCATCAAACTAAGACAAGCAAGTGATATTCTTGAGTATCTTTCAAAATTTACAAAAAACTAAGAATAAAGACAACTTTTTTCTTTAGAAGATAAATTTTTGTTACTCTGTAAATTGAATTTTGAGAACTAGTGAGATATTAATATTTTTGTGCATTCCTAAGTGGCCAGTGTTGAATCTGAGTTATCGGAATAATTTCCAAAGTAACAAATCTCCCAGGTAGATTTCAAGATTTACCCACAGATGCAACCCTAAAAAATCGGGGTTTATTCCAACAAAATGAAACTAACTCATCAAACTTTCTGAACTGCAAACAACAAACACTAACTGTAAATTACAGGGATTACTTACTTAAAGAACCACAGTTTTGTTCATCACTGTTATCATGGCAATCATCAACACCATCACACTGATAGTATCGAGGCACACATCTTCCATTACCACAGGAAAATGAGTAGGAGCCACACTGCAAAGTGGGTGGTTCATTGGATGGATCTTCAACACATGTCAGCTGATTTGAGGCCAGCTTCATGCCATAAGGACAACCACAAACTCTCTGAAAATTTGGTACTGGGAAGCAGAAATGGCTGCAATCTCCATTGGGATTTGTTCCTCTATTACAGTAGTTAGAGCCTTAAAAAGTGATAGGAAAGATCAATGTATACACTATTGTAACAGCTTGGGAACTTTTAAAAGTGCATAGTAACTGTAAAAGAATGTTTAACAAAAAAAAAAAAATATGCTGCAGCAAATCCCAGTTTTGCATACACTGCAAAACAGGGTCAAGTTCACTAACAGCAGTAGTAAGTCATAATAGTAAGTCCTACATTCCATATTCCTTCATGGACACAAATGTTTACGGAAGGAAAGAACACACTACTAAAGTTCAACCAATTTTCTGACAATTTTTATCAACTGTCTCTAAACAAGTATACTACAACACATGCAGACCTTTGAACAGCAACTTGATCCAATCTTTGGACACCAAATAGGTGGCAAGCTTTAGCACATGGTTTGATCATATATTTGGTAAGTGCATTGGGTGTTTTACTAAATTAACTACAATAGTCAATCTTTGTTTTAGATTATAGAATTGAACAGAATTCAGCAGTGAAAACAAAATTTAAAAAATTAGGGACTTAACCACAGTGATTACTTTAAGAATAGCAGTTTGATTAATAAATGTTTACCCAACTCCTCCACATAAATAGTTCAATTTAACTAAAACTTCTACCACAAAAAAAGAAATATAAGGTTGTAATTAGTGATACAATTACACAAAATACAATGGAATCATAACTTCATTTTACAAGGTTATTAAATAAAGTAACCAAAGTGTGGAGGAAAACTGCATACAGCCACAAAACAGTGAAATACATGTGTGATTGCAAGTGCCTGTGCTGCAGGTCAGTTAACACTCAGTATATCCATTTCTAAAAATCGAGAATGGAAGCCTGCTGTCCCTAATATTTTGTCTCTTATTCCCTATTTCCTGTCTTTCATCTGTACAACAAAAGAACTCACCTATTTGGGAATGAGCATCATATGCTTTAACATGCATAATGTTACTAATGCCCCTCCTAATAACAGTCATTTCTCCTCCATCAGACTTCCTCACTCGAACTATTGCACCAAGTCTCCAATCAGTGAAATAGGCATAACCTGTTTTGAAAGACATTTAACAGATAACAACTACAGAGCAATATGACATAAAATATCAAACATCATAAGAAAAAACTGCATGGCTTTTTATGTAAATTTACTAATTTTTCATAACTGTTTCATGAAAAAGACAGAAGGACTTTTAACACTAATGCAGTCATACGCAGACAGAAAAACAAGCCCTCTCAGGTTTCAATTAAATCGAGATACAACAGACTCAACTGACATTTCAAATTCCAAGGCAATTTTAGAAGTCATTCATTACAACCACTTTACAGAAAATTTTAGAATATTTTTGAAGACATTTTTACACAATAACAAAAGGGGTCAGATGCTGACATCTTTCTTCACACACAATGTAAATCCAGTGATAAACTCTACATCCAACTAATAAAATCCTGAAATTGCTGATCACCTCCAGGGAGGTGATTCACCTTGTCTGTCCAGCATGAGCCCACCTTGGAAGCTATAATTAGTACAGCATATCTGCCTTGTTGCACTGAAAGAATTACCTGATCTGCCTCAAATTATTTAAATACAAATATAGATAAAAACAGTCTTAAAAATAAGCAAGAAGTACTAAATATATATTTTAATAGAAACTTTAAAGAGTGCTTTTTATAGGAAAAGCAGTATTACAAAGTCCATGTTATTTTATCACACATCCTCACAGATCACCATATCAAAAAGAAATCTGTGATAATAGATAATATTTTTCAATTCCAGACTTACCTCCAAAAATAGTAAGGCCAAATGGGTGAGTCATCTGAGTAATACGTTCAAGAGTCTGTCTGTCCAACCCATCAAAGGTGCTGTGCTCAATTTTATCAAAAAAGGCATCCACCCAGTACAGCCTCAGAGCACTAGAAATAATGAAAACGGCATATCTCCTCAAACGACATTATGTCTATTAGGAAGCACTCACATTTTCTCAAGTAGTAATCTTAAACTTGACAAGGGACTACTGGGGTGTGTGGGGAGGGATTCTGAAAAAATCTCACATTTTACAGTTGTGTAAAGCAAGTTAAAAACAAGGTCTTCAGTACAAAAGTGCCAGTGCATGCAATCTGCCACAATTCCTAACAGTTTAAAGGGAGAAAGCTTCTCTGCCTTCTGTGTCATCCTTACCTCCAGTCAATGGCTAGGCCATTAGGCCAGCCCAGTGTTGTATTCACAATTGGCAAGGCATGGGAACCATCACTCCAGGCCCTCATGACTTTAGCAGGACGGAACCAATCTGTCCAGAATATATACCTGAAAGGATACATCAGAAGAGACAAAAGCCCAATAATATAATGTAATAGAACAGAGCAACACTTGAACAGCACTAATATTCTTCTTTGTACCACATCGTCACATACCTTAAAAGAATACAATTTTATGTTGACCCTCTCCTCAATTGGTAGGGCTACCAACTATTAATAGTTATCCTGTGTACAACTGCTTTAAAAATCTTCAGAAGTTGTTTGTCCCTTTAGACATAAATATCTGTAACTTTTTAAAAAAACGTTAAAGATTCAATTTAAGTACTGAGAAGGAGGGAGAATCAAGCAAAAATGGCTCTTCCAGGTAATACTTAGAAATAAGCACGGATATTATGAAGAATTTTCTCCTGATTCTTTTGACTTTTGCCTACAGTCAAAGGGTTGAAGCTAGTGTTAAATAACTTTGCAAAGCAGTGAACAAAAGAGGTTGGGATGCCTAAGGATCCAAGTTCAAAACTATTCTTACAAGATTATTTGGCTACTAAACTAGAAAAATCAATATCGAAGAACTAAGAAATTTAGTAGTATAGGAAGATGAACTGTGCTGTGAAAAAAATGCTGTTTTGGCATGGCCAAATAACACAGAGTATTGAATTTGAAGTTATGCAGGACTTAACAGAAAAGCAGGTCTTCATTTTATATACAAAGAATCACATATTGTAAAGTCTCTATCAAATACAGCCAGTAGTATCTAATATGTTCAAATAAAGAAACTAAAAATAAAGGAACTAAGGTTAGCATTCCGGGAACTGAAAGTATACTAAAAGTAATTTAGAAAATATCTTTCAACTATGAGAAATAGCTTTCTAATCTGAGTGATAAAAAGAAATAAAGTTTGTCTGCCTGTTGATCAACAGACAGGAATAAAAAAAAAAAAAACCAAAAAAAAAACTGGTGCTTTCAAAGAGAATTATTTTGAGTGCTTCCTTCATCTGGAATCTGTATCACCTTGCCCTTTCCTCTGCGTGCTGAATCCTAGGTCAGAATAAAACAAAATAAAGACAAGAGAACTGAAAAGACACAGTAAATACAAATGAAAACAGAAATCCAGAATGAGATGTAAATCTAACCTCACCAATGCTGCTTAAACCATAAATTCATTCATGTAGTTCCAAGTGAAAACCAAAGCTAAACTTACCCAATAACAGGGTGAACCACTATTGATCGAGGATTATTTAAATTCTGAACAATGGCTCTCCTAGATTTATCTGCCAGCCTCATCACACTAATGCTCCTATATCGAGGGTCTGTCCAGTATAGATTCTTTGAGATCCAGTCAAAGGCCAAATCTTCAACACTTTCCACTCTATTAGCTGTCAGGATTTCTCTTCCTAGAATGTATAACACACATAATGATTGTAAATGTTTAGGAACAGAGGAAATAACATGAACACAGTATTCTGTTCACAAAACTAGTGGTCTCCCTTTGTAAAAATGCTGCCTCTGTGCTACTTAATATAAAGACCAATAACCAAGGGGAGTGGGGGTGCCCTTTGCTCCAGGTGAAGGTGTATGTTCAGGAGCACAAACCCAAAAGAGGAAAAATAAAGACTAGCCAAAGACAAGGGAAAAATCTGTCACTAAGTTTACACTGAAAGTTTTATGAATGAACATCAGCAAGGTCAGTGTGGTAAGGACATCTTCCTCAACAGCCAGACCTTACCTACTCTTTGCACAGTAATGGTCAGCTGCAGTCTACCATTAATCTGACCAAGGCAGCAAGTAAACTCAGAAGACTATATTCTGACTTAATATATATTTGATCATTACTACAAATTGGAGAGAAACATTCTTCTTCACTACCACAAAAAGGACTTCCAAAAATCTCACAACCATAATCTTCTTTTTCTGTATTACAGTATCATAGCAAACATCCTGCTCTCCAGATAGGGAAATTAAAAAGAGAAACTTGGCTTCATACTACTGAAAGGCATACTAGTCTGCATAAACAGACTGATGATGACAAAGACTAGTCGTGAGAAGTGCTACAAATGGTTCATTGCCAAACACATTCAGCAAGTTTCTCAAAGAACAGGAAAACTTCAACAAGCTTAATATGAAGTGAACCAAACATTTCTGACATTTTCCAGATTACTGGGGTGACACTGAGATTTGTCTGTATATCTCACAATGTGACTTTTTGTACTTCTTCTTAGAAATATATATTCTACTCTCCTTACCACAATAACTCTACAATTCCTAAGGATATTTCTCACCTGAACCATCAGTTTTCTGTTTATAGATCATGTCTCTACTTGTGTCTGAGAAAAAAATGGTGTCATCCTGAGCAGAGAAGTCAATTCCAACAAAGTACGAAGGACTCCCTGTTACAGGTATGATCACATCTTCCTGGGTGGAGAGATTGAATGGGATTCCCCGCACTGCCAGCTGGGATGAAAACAGCAGGAACTGCTGCACAGCTGCAAAAGAAAAGATCAGACAGTCTCTACTTATTCACAAGGTGAGACAATTGAGCTTTATTTTTCTTTGGCAATGCTAACAGTCTGCAAATAGAAAAAAGAAGAATGAGAAAACAGGAATTTAAATATACACGGACCTAAAAACTGAAGAAGAAAAACAAAACCCAAACCAGAATATTAGGTGATGTGGTCGGGTATTCCTCTTGCATTGTTACTGTGGTCCCAATACCCCTTTAGAGAAAACATTATCCCTGTGGAAGCAGAAATCATCTTCTGTGCTCACCTCTTTACAATCACCTAAAAAAAAATAACTCCCAGGTTTTGTGGAGCCACCGTATAACCAGACCATACCTGAGTGAGCCAGAGAAATGCATGGTCTATAAACTATAGACAACATGTTTGGCTTAATTTGCCAATAGACACACATGGTAAACCTCCCATTAGTGACAATTCTGCACTCAAACAGGAAACAGGAGATTGCTGATGGAAGCCCACAGCTCCAAAACTGAATCTCTTATTCTTGCCATACACGTTCAAAGGGATAAGACCAACTTAATCTGCACATTACTGCAGACTTACATGTTCAAAATAATGCAAAATTTTCATATTAGCAAGCATCCATGCCTGATTTCAGGTTTAAGAGCTTATCATACAGCTATCTACACATATTTAATATCTAACACTTTAAAAATGCTCATAAAAGGTGGTAAATTTCAGTTTATGTGGCTTGAAATGAGCATCATCAGAAATTATTACATTTAAAGCTGTCAATAAGAGCTGTGGTGGAAAAACAAAGTCCTTGGCATATTGAACCCACAAAGCTACTGAAAACAGAAAGGATGTTCTAGAAATAACTCTAGAGCTAATGGAATAGCGCTATTTCCAACAAACATAAGGCATTTTCTTACCAACGCAATGTCGTCCATCTGTGTGTAGATCAAAGCCCAGTATACATCTACAGCGATAACCTAGTCCATCATTATCTGTTTTGTGGCTGAGAACACAGATCTGTTCACATCCCCCATTATTACCTCCACAAGGATTTCTTACTGGAAAACAATACAGATAGGATTACAGTTTCATCTATTAACCTAATGGCATCATTATCTTAATTTTTCAGGATTTTTTCAACATCCACAGCAAACCATGTGGACTCTGTGGGAATTATATCACAGGGAAACCATATACCACCAGTTCTACGCTGCAATGCACCAAATCACAACAGAGCTAATCAGCATTCAAGGTATTCAGCTCTGTACAGCACACAGCACTGAGGCCAACAATCTAGGCTATAGTTTTCTACTTCAGAATTATTTTCCAGGGAATTAATTCACATTGGTAGCCTTTTCCAACTACACTCCCATTGCAGCATTGAGGAAAAAAATTCCCAAACATCAACACTGCTCATAAGCACAAGTTTGACTCTTCCAAATATCGATATATTTAATAAACTCCTCCACTTGTAAATGTTGCATTTGACAGTTCATTACTAGAACAGCTGGATTAAACCCCTGTGTGATAAAAAACAGCCCAGTTTTACAATACAAATTTATGTATCATAACTATTAGTTGTTTAGAGCAGAA
The DNA here is from genome assembly GCF_000699245.1 of Pterocles gutturalis. NCBI lineage: Eukaryota > Metazoa > Chordata > Aves > Pterocliformes > Pteroclidae > Pterocles > Pterocles gutturalis. The sequence continues at coordinate 86,565 of NW_010097736.1, read as the reverse complement.
TAACAGTGTCTCATAACTTTTACCAACTTCTGGTCAGATAGTTCCCAAATGTCCCTTAATGACCTACTTACTGTCTTACCATATGGCTGCCTGGCAGCATGGTAAACTGTCACTCCATAAGGTCTCAGCGAAGACTGGTAGATCACTTGAGGGTTAGATTCTGAAAACTTGTTAGCTTTCACCACTGCCATTTTGGTCCAATCAGTGAAATAAACATTGTGTTCAAATAAAGTGATTCCATAAGGATGAGGAATCAGTGAGCCTCCATGAGCTATTGTTCTCCTGTTATAAAGATGGTTTTACAATTATTTACAAAATATTATCTACAAATTAACTTCATAAACAGAGGAAAGGACTCAGGATTATTAATTCATTCACTAGTTTTGCTTCTACATAGCAGCTTTCACAGTACAAATGAAAAAGACCAAATGAACTGAAGATACAAAGCCAAACATACAGAGTACATAAACATGAAAGATACAGCAGTGAAAACAGAGCCATCAAAAAAGTTAGCAGCCTCCAAGAAAACACAGTGAGTAAAGACGACGACTCAAAAACATAGGAAAAGATTCATAATTAATGGGAGAAAATCAGAGAAAGAGGACAAACAGGGGAAAACAAAGACATCTTCAGCAATTTGAAATATTCAAGAAACCTTGAATGTTAAAAAAAAATTATGGTTGCAACAGCCATAAAATTCTATGTATCCAGTTAAAAAAAAAAAAAAAAATTTACTTTCTTCAGCCTGAACTCATCACCCATGCAAAACAAAAGAAAACAAAATGCTAATAAGTTGCATCTATTCTATGCAAAATATTGTGACAATATTTTTCTGGATAAATATTAGAAGAGAAATAGAGACATTTAAGTCCTCTCACAATACATAATAACACTACAATAATATTGTCATGGAGTCATGAAGGAAGGTCTACAAAATCAGATTAATTCTAGATTAATCAGATTCAACTGGCAGATGAAGTTGCCAAACCACTATCCATCATATTCAAGAAGTCGTGGCACTCTGGTGAAGTTCCCACAGACTGGAAAAGGGGAAACATAACCCCATTTTTAAAAAAGGAAATAAAGAAGACCCGGGAAACTACAGGCCAGTCAGTCTCACCTCTGTGCCTGGCAAGATCATGGAGCAAATGCTCCTGGAATCTATGTTAAGGCACATGGAAAACAAGCAGCTGATCGATGACAACCAACACAGCTTTATGAAGGGAAAATCGTGCCTGACAAATTTGGTGGCCTTCTACAACAGGGCCACAGCGCTGGTGGATAGAGGAAGGGCAACTGACATCATCTACCTGGACTTGTGCAAAGCCTTTGACACAGTCCCACATGACATCCTTGTCTCTAAGTTGGAGGGACATGGTGTGGTGGGTTCTACAGCTCGACTCTTAACAGTTTCCCGGGTGATTTAGGTTCATGCTGCAGGCACGCAAGATGTGACACAAGTGGACAGTAAGCTGTAATTTAACATTCTTTGCAGTTTATGCCATTGCCTGTTGCCCACTTGCACATCTACAATATTTTTTGGTGTTGCTGTGAGTGATAAGCTTTTATCCCCAAAACCCAGAGATTTTACTAAACACATTCTTGACTTACTAAGCCCTGATAACGGAGCAAAGATGCCAGCATTATTTTTAGAATTTCATAAGTGAAAAATTACATTGAGAAATAAACCTGTAAAATGAGCACAGGACTGTTTTTCAAGTCAGTCTGTAGGAGGTATGCTAAAGGGGACAATTTTTTTCTTGTGCTTGAGTAACAAAGACTAATCACAGACGCAGAGATAAGCAGGCTTCTAAGCACTATACTTTAAGACCCAGTCCTATAAATACCCAAGGACTCCTTTTTTGTGTGCTCTGGTGTAGTTTCCCCAGCATCACAACAGGGTGAGTGATGACTTAATTTCTGACAGCAAAGATGTCAGAATGTAGGAGGAGCACTTAATACGCATTACACAAAGTGGTGTTTTGGAGTGAAATATTTCAAATAAATTAATTCATGAAAAAGACACGAAGAAGTGATGATGGAAGACAATGTATATAATACAAAAATGTTAAAAAACAAATGCTATAAAAATGCATACTATAGTGGCAGACTATAAAAAAAAAAACACATTATAAAAGAAGTGCAACAGGTATTCAAGGTAGAAAAAGGACAAAGAACGATGAGGGAATTAAGGATTTTCTAACAGCAGCATGACACCATAGAGATTAAGATGCATCACATTCATTATGTTCTAATTTTAATCCTTCATGTATCTCATTTTGTTAGACAAATCTTTCTTTGAACTACATACAAAATAATCAGTGTATCTGTAACCTCCAAGGAATAACATTTCTCCTACCTTTGAAGCCCATCATAAGTTACAGTCTCAATGTAATCAAACCGGCTGTCAACCCAGTAAAGTCTTTTTGATACAATATCCAGAGTTATTCCAGCAGGCCAGCCTAATTTTGTTTTTATCAAATCCTGACGGTTTGTGCCATCCATGAAGGCCCTTTCCACTTTAGGATCACCAGACAGACTATCCCAGTCTGAGAAAAACAAATAACTATAAAGGGGGGAAAAAAGAAAAAGTCCTATGTTTCAGTGAGATTTTACAAAAAAATGACATTTTACATGGGACTTAAAACCAGCACCCTTTCAGGACAGAGTTTAGTTCTCAGCTGGCATACTATGAAAACACACTTTATACCTCATGCCCAAGAAGTAATTTGCATTTTCTTTTATAAAATGAATCGAGAAAGTAATATGCTTTCACCCAAGAGACCTCAGAAATACTGAGTTTCCTTAGTAAAATACAGACTTAAATGTACTGCCAGAAATAAACCAGTGACAAATAGATGCATCACGAAAGCAGCATCCATCACTACAAGTTGCATGAAATTACTCTTCCTGTTCTCTGAGGATCCGAGTTTTCATGGCTCACACACATTTTTGAATCCTGTTGGGTTGGGAGACACTAGCTTCCCTGGCTTCGCCCCATCACTTTATTTCAGATAGTAGGAGGTTTGTGGATGGTATCACAACAGAAATCTTTCAGGATAACTTTCCCTCTACTGCAGGGCAATTCCACAGTTCCCCTAAGCTGCTTGTGCACATACAACTCCAGCCATAAACAGATTACACACACTCCCATAACAATTTGAGGTGTAGAATAATTAGGGTAGAATGTAAATGTATAAAAAATTTTATATCTAATTCTAAAATGCCCACCCTAGCTATTTTTCAGTTCTCCTTCTTTTACATGGGAATAAAGGAATTTCTGACATCTTCTACCATTACCTGACACGTATCACTTACCCAACAGTTGGATCAAGTGCTATTCCTCTAGGATTTCCAAGATTTTCAGCAATAAGAGTCACACGGTTTGTTCCATCCAAGTTAACCATATCTATTCTGTTCACACTGGTCTCGACCACGTATAGTTTATTGTTAACCCAATCCACTGCTAGATTTTCAGGTGTGTCAACTGAAACATTTAAAACTTCTTGGAAATCAGAGCCATCAATATTAACAGAAAAAACCTGAAAACAACACAAATATTGTCAGTGCCCACATGATGTTTTGTTAATCACAAGACACATGGCCACTTGTCCTTTATCATCACATTGAGCACAGATCCACAACTGGCCACAACATACAACCAAGTTACCCACTAAACTATTCCTCAGCTTGGGGTTTTTTGAAAAAAAATTGAAAACAATGCAAAAACTACAGGAATCTTGCCTTCAACTAGCATTTCTGCAAAAAATGGACAAGGTAACAGAATAAACAGTCTTGTGCTTTAGCAAACATGACAAACTGCTGGATTAAAAAGAAAACAAAACAGATGAGGAAAGTGCATATTGCTTTCCTGGAATCTAGCAAAAAACAGTATTTCCATTAATTGAAAACCAATGAACATGCTTTAACAAAGCTCTCATCCGTGACCAGAACAAGAGGGGGAGCTCTTACTGCACCAACTACTAAGGGGAAATTACAAAGTGAAGAAAGAAAGGGAAAGCTCTCCATCCTGACAGAAAGGAGAAGGCTCAGCATTACTTCTGGTCTCCTTTATTTAAGGCTAACTTTACCAACACCATGCTCAAGAAAAAATAGTGTTGTTATCTTACAAGCAAGCTCAGAGCTAGATGAAGCAAACAGTATAAACATGATAATTTTATATATACAGCAATTATGTGATTATAACACTTGGTAATATAAGCTAGGAATCATTATCCCTTTTTTGAAACAACAGCATGAGGTTTGGAATGTGGTAATCTGTATTTTCATGTAAATACAAGTGAATACACACAAGAAAAATAAGAGCTGAAACAGTCATATCATTCTGAATATTCTTCAGGTCCAGGTAACAACAATCAAGCAAACCATTTAACTGTCTACTCTGTTCTTTGAAAACCTTGTTGACGGAAGAGCTTATGGGCATTAGGTTATCAGGCACTACACTAAATGAGATAAAGATGACACAGAACACAGCCCACAATTTTCTTGTTTAGTTTACATCTTAATCTTAGGAAAAAAAAAAAAAAAAAAAAAGGACAACATAAACAAATCCCCTAATAATACTTTCATTATAAGACATCAGGTGGAAATATGCATCATACAAGAAAATTCTTAATGTTTTTGTTTTCATCTGGGTATTCTAGCTGGGCTTAATTAGATTAATTAATCCTAATTAATTAATTAGGATTTAACTATATTGGGGCAGATAGAAAGGTAGTCTTGGCCATCTGGGGTGTGCAGTGAAAAAAAACCCATATTATCTTTTGTTTATACCTTTTACAGAGATAGGATAAGTCTCCTGTTTCATCAAAGATCAGATTTGGCCCTGACTTAATTTACCCATTGTCAATGCAATTGCAGTATTGGGAACCCAGTGCCGTGAAAATAAAAATGAGAGAATTGTAAACAAGTCAAAAATTGTGCACACAAATCCTGTCCTACTTGACAGCCATGCAGTGTGCTTTCCAACAGAACCAACATGGCACTGTAGCAGAAACTACAGTTTACATCTTATGTGCAGGTTCAGAATAATGACAGTGACACCAAATTGATCTAAATGTGCTGTTGGCAGGAGGCAGGCCATGGATTCTCCTTCACTCTGCATGACAAGCAACATGGGGATGAAGACTATGGAGTTTCAGCATTTGACCGAGGATTTTTTTCGTTTCAGTAAGTTACGCATGGAGAAAAAGAACAAGGGTGAAGTCCAACTTTCACAAAAGTCTCCAGACTTTTTAAAAATTACTCTGCTTTACTGTACCTTGAAGCTAAAATATTTCCTCTTAAAAAAAAAAGTAATAAAATATTGGCTCATTACACAAAATACTATCAATATTTGTTATCCAAGCTCAATTGCAGTGCCATTTGAAGTATATGAAAAAACCTGATTTTTATCATCTTGGAAGGCATTTTAAATGATCATGTTTCCAAAAATTACCACAAAAAATTTGTTCAGTTTTGAAAGAATGTCTACTATTTCTCTTAATTAGTTTTTTGGACTCCATCTCTAGTAAAATTAAAAGTTGCTCAAGACATTCCCATATAATAGGATTCTTTGTTTAATATGTCACATGTAATAGTATAGCTTGAAAAATGCAGTCATTAACATAAAACATTTCAAGGAGCTTTTTTGTTAGAAAACAAAAATACAGCCAGCTTCTGCTCTCAAAAATGAAAGCCTATCAACACATTCTGCCTCTTGCAGTTCTCTGCTTCCACATACACAAAAATATATTCCTCTTGAAATTTCTACCCACCTTATCTTGCACCGTATCTGTCCAAAAGATTCTGCGCAGGTAAAAGTGAAAGTCCACTCCAACTGCAACCCCACGATTCTGTGACTGCACCAAAGTTCGAAAACTTCTTCCATGAAGATCTCCAATCAGTAAATCACGGCCATTGGAAAAAATAATTGATGCAACACCAGCTGAAAGCACGGGTGACAAATATATGACTACTTTGCAGGCAAGCTATTTTGCAAAGGGGCATTGAAATATATACTCACTGTCAATACACACTGGACACAAAGGTTTAAATAGATGCTCAGACTGCAATCTGTATAAACATTTCTATGCGAGTACTAACTTGCTTTGATTTGCCTTCAGTTTCTAGACTTGGAGTAAATCACGCACAAATATGTATTCAAAGCCCTACCGGGTGAAACTTTTACAAAACCTCTGTACACCTAAACTCCAAAGGACTATTTCTACTCTTCTACTTCCTTGCTTTAGCCTCCTTAATCAAAGTATAAACTTTCTTGAGATTTTTCTGCCCCATGAGATTCAGACATTCCTTGATTCTAGCAGGCAGGCCATGTTTCTTATCTTTTTATGTACTGCTCTGTCCTATCCACCTTCTTCTTTCTCTCATCTCATCAGAAAAATCTTTGCTGTATCTTACAACAGAAGAGAATTCCAGGAAGTCTTTGAAGGAAAGTTTGCTTTCAAAGTAGATGCCTGTTGAAAGGCTTGGTGTAAGACTGACAGGAATATATTTATGTCCAAATCTATTCACCCCACACGTAAAACCCTCCACAATTAAAGCAGAAATGAATGCAGGGAAATTGATTTAGAGCAGTTATGAAATTCCCCCATTAATAAGATAGAAAATCAGCACTTTACAAACAACCCACTGGCCCAAAAATCACACTAATTTGAATGGAAAGCTTCTTGTGAAAGATACAGAATTTTTCTGGAAACAGAACAATCTTTCCTAGTGCTGGCACATGCGTGTCTTAATACAGTCAAGCATATTTCATTAGGTCAAAAAAATCCCTATTTTTCGAGGACATACTTAGAAAATCTGCTATGCAGACATGTCTGAAGAAAGAAGGAAGGGGGAGGGAACTAGGCAGTTTATGCTCTTCTAAAAAGCAAGACTGCTAATCAGCTATGCCGAGCAGGGACTCCCATTCCCACTGAATTCCTGCAGACAGGCATACCTGCCTCACACAAAAGCCTGTTAGGCTATTACATCTCCACAAAGAAGGGCTTCCCAGGGCCAGCTTTCAGAACAGAGCAGGAGGTGAACAACCAGGAGCAGCTGCCTACTGTTTATGGGGAACCACACTCGGTGGGTGTTACTCTGGGACACTAGAAGCCAGCAGCATGCTTTCTCTCACAGGCAACTGTTTAACCTCACCATTCAGCAAAACCATCTTCTTGCATGGCACAGTCCTTCTAGTGGTTTCCTGTTTCTTGATCCTGCTGAGTTCCACAGAGAGCAGGTCAGGAAACTGCCTCCCATAGGAGCAAGATTTTTGTCTATTAAGGAGGGCTCTGGCAACAACTTCCCAACTCTGTGGAAGTCAGGAATGCTGAGAAAGTGCTGGACCCCAGAAGACATCGTTTTGAGGAGAAGCAGCCCTGATGAGGCAGGCAGCTCCACCAGCCTACAGGTGCCAGTCTCTTGATACTTGCTGATAATGTTCTGAATGCTGTCCTGACCTTAAGTCCTTAAAGCCAGAGTTAAGTTAAAATCAAACACAGTTGTATGGCACAGCCATGCAAACTGCCCCATTTTATCTAGCTCTGTCTATTAGTCCAATAACAGCAAGAGACTTGCACTGCTGCACACTAACCTGAAGTGTTGGCCCGACAATGTCGATGATGCTCTAGGAAGTAACCTTCCACACAGTGGCACTGGTGATGTCCCACACGATCTTCACACAGCTGGTCACAAACACCCCACATTTTGCAGTCATCAAAATCTGTCAAGTGAATAAGGCACATTTATTAACAATGCTTTGTATAAAAGGAATGTCATTATATTTGGGAAACTGCAGGTTTGTCCTCTCTGTTGTTTTGTATCTGTTTGCAAAACTGTGGAATGGGAAAAGAGCTTTTGTATGATTTTTCACAGATGTTTTGATTTTCTATTTCTGGATAACAAAACAACTGATGTTTGCTGCCCAGGGATCTATCTGCTGAAGAAGAGCCCTACCTTTACATTAGTGCAGTGCTCAAGCTAATAAATCCTGCTAAAAGGCAATGTTTATTAGTTCAGACTTGGTACCATGCTAACAGGTGTCTGATTTCCAATTAAAATTGGAAAAATTCCAATTAAAAGCTGGCTATGCACCAGAACCAGACAGCAAAAAGTACAAAGAAGTTCACTTTGGCATGCAAAATACCATATAGGTAGAGTTTGCAGCTAGGACAACCCAGCAAGTTCTCACAGATGTGCTCTGCAAGTAATTTCCAGGGCTGCTGCAGAATCTTTTACTTCCAAAATTGTGAAATATTTAACTAGTCATCTTTTAAAAACAAAGACTTTTAAAATTCTGATTTTCTAAAAAAAAAAAAAAAAAAAAAGTCAGATGTGAACATTGTGCGGTGTTTCATCCTATCTGTGGTTATTTAAAGCCCAGGAGATTTCTGACACTACTTTTTGACATTAAAAGTCTGACCTCCTTCACTGGAAAACCTGAGCAGAATCAGTACATTACATTGCTGGAAACTGGTAATTCTACTGTTAAGCCGAAAGAGGAGAAAAAGAGATCTCAAATATTCTTCCCACTGGAACTTCTGGTTTAAAACATTTATTAACATATAAGTGAAAATTAAATATTTCCTATATAGTACATTTTGGTACTGAAAAAAATGTTGTTCTCAGTAGCTTTCTAGCTTCCATATGTGCTAAAAACCTTCAGTATATAGTAAGCCAGACGCAAATGAAGAATAGACATTGAAAAGATTACAGTTTCAAAAAGTAATACACCTCACTAACACCATAGTTTCATTCTTCTGGCCTTAAACCAATAACATTGATTTAAACTACGATCTGGAATTATACACTACTGACTGTGAGCTGTTCCTCCACAATTGACTGTGAGCTTTTCCCCCACAAAAAGTCTTGCTCCCAGCACAAATATATGCCTAGATCTCTGTAAACGAAAATACACCAAGTCAGATTTCCAAGCCAGAATCAGATAGCTAGGTTTACAGGGCAGTCAAAGAATAGCTAGGTTTACAGGGCAGTCAAAGAACAGCAGAAGACTCACTGAGACTGCACCAAGTTTGCAAATGTGTCCTTCATGTATTTCCCACATAAGAGTGAAAGAACAAAATAAATATTGTGCATGGAGTCAGTGCATTGATTCCTCCTCTCTATTAATAAAGAGCAACCGTGCTGTCACTGCAGCTCATGTAGCCCTAGGTCACCGAGTATTCTCAAAAATACAACAATCTCATTAAAGACCAAGCACCTGGAATACATTTAATAGCACAAACACCATAGGTTGGATTGAAAAGTCACCACAGACATTTACCCAGTTCATTTTATTAGGCAGTGCTAAACTTCATGATTCTGAAGTTAGTCTATTTCCAGTTACTGAGATAAATCATTTGTACTACCAAGGGTTTGCACTACCAAGTTACAGTAGCTACAGAATAGAAATTCAACACCAAAATACCTCACTTACCTTTACATTCTTGCAAACACTCTTCATTTTCATGTAAATAAAGTATATACCAAAATGTCATAGGAGATACAGCCATTCCATAGTGCAAATACAAAACACCCTTTTCATTTTAAAGTACACTGTCCTGTCTTCATATACAGCCACTTTCAAAAAGTACCAAATATTTCGTTATCGTTAACTGTTTTTCCAGGCATGCAGCGACACACATCCCTGGAGCAGAAAAACTCTTCCCATCTAACCACTAAAAGACCTGCAAAAAAATCTGATAATAAAACAGCCATCTGAGTGTAAATCTTTTTAAACATGCCCTCACTATGTCTTTAACAGTCCCACTGAAAGATATCTTCGTATCTCTCTGTTTTGTTTCTGTGTCACCATGCTGCCACTGTATTACTTAGGTTTTTATTCTTTTGCTGACTCTTGAGATTTTCTATTTGCCACACATCCAAACGCGCCTTCCTGAAATCCAGTCTTTCCTTATGAGCTGTGAGAAGGTACCAGGTACCTGCAATCACTGTCCTTCACTTACCAACACAAGTACGACTGTCATTGCTACTTATTGTATATCCTGCAGGGCAATAACACATCCCTCCTGATGGAGAAGAATGACAGCGATACTGGCAACTCAGAGCAGCGCACTGTGATATGTCTAAAAAGGAAATAAAATAGTTCAGAAATACAATTACATGTATTACCAGTAGAACAGCTTGTTGCCTTACTAACAGTTACAAAGCTGTAGTCTTTTCTATGATGAGTCTACAATTTCAGGAACAGCTTCTTAAAACAAATCTGCACAAGAAATTATGTCTAAAATTCCATAAAATCACATATGCTTACATACATGCAGTCAAGAAAACGGAAGATAAAAGATAAGCTACTGTTTATAATAAGTTTTGAGAACAAAGTTAAAGGATAAGCATCAATCTTAAATGAACCACGACTGGTAAGTGCCAAGTAAAAAGCTGCACGGAGAAAGCCATTTGCAATGCACCATACCACACCTTTTCTCTGATTCCACAAGACCTACATGTGAATAACACATCCTCAAGTTCCATCTATTGGCGTATAACCTCATCATTTACTCTTTTATGCAGAAAAAAACCCTACTACATTATATTAAGAAGAATATGTGTATTACTCCAATATATTAGGTATATTGGCTGGGTTGTGGAGAAACTCTTCTTTATCCTTTTCTTCTCTCTCTCTTCCTTTTTCCTTCACCATTTCTCCCTTTCCTTGTGCTACTACCTAATTAAACAACTCAATGATAGATTATCAAATTATGATTGTAAAGCACTTGCTGACTTCCAGCTCCTTCCTTTTCATCTTCCTTTTCCTTAGCCAAGGCCCAGGATACACTAATTCAGTCCCGGGTTCTGATCAGTACACAACATTCCTTCTTGCTTATAAAAAGAGAAAAACACAGATATTTAAACAAAAAAGGTATATAGCACACCTTTCCCTGCCTTCTTGAACACACTTTAGGATCCAGAGAGTGCATTAAAATCCTTATTTGTGAAACTTCATGTACAGATTTACAAAAGGAATGGTCTATTTGCAGCATATATGCCTCTTTCAGACCATCCAGTCAAAAGAGTGCCAACAAAAATAGTGAGCTTCCAAAATTTCAGCGTTGTTTAGTAGATAAAAAGTGAATGTAAAAAGATACCAATACTGATTTTTCTGCTATTCTGTGTCTGTTTTTGCTTCTAATACATACTGCAATGTCTGCCCGCAGTGGTGTTAGTTTCATCTTCTCCTGCAGGGCAGTCTGCAGCCCCATCACACACTTTCCCAATTGGAATGCAATGTCCTGACCCAGGGCAGGCCCACTCTCCTGGGTAGCATTCATGGTGACCGCTTTCTATGGAAAAGAAAAACAAGAATAATTGAGGAGTATGTTTCAAATAATACTTAGAATTTCTTCCCTAACAGCTTCCCAAAGCATCTCTATCTATCCTTCATTATTCAGTTTCTCGTTCTTGCACACAGCTGGGAAAGACTATAAAAGAAACATCATCTACACTTCCTTGTTGTGCTCTTTGTTTTGCCTTCAAAGTACAATGCAAACAATACTTTGTGCAGACACATGAATCCTTTTGGTTTTCTCTGTTGTTTAGAAACAGTAAAGCCATTTAGCTTCAGTCTAACTGATGCACCAGAAATGGCACTACAGTTTTGTGGTTTCAAAACATGCAAAAGCTGCCTGGATAAAGAGAATAATGCTTATCATAGAGAAGGCAAATGAAAGACAAAAAAAGTCCACACTTTCTTTCATTAAAATTTCTGTTTCTTGCATGAAAAATCTTGGCAGGAACTGAGTTACTTTCATTTTCAACCAATAGATTTTGGTTATTAGGAGCCTCATGTCTTAATAGATGACCTGCAAAATCTCCATAGGTGAAGAAAAAAATAAATAAAAAAAAAGAGGTAAAGACAAGATGTAAAAGAAAAAGATGTTGCTATATGCTAAATGCAGTTTGCACCACACTCAGTATCACAGCACAACTCACACACACAACAACAAAAAATACTGCATAAGTTAAAAAAAAAACCAAACAGGTGGAGATGAAATTCTAAGGTTTTCACAGAATTAAAATGGATTCAGAACATTTTGATTGGTGAAAATTTCATAGAAGTCAGTTAGAGAGGTCTTCCTCTGAAAATGTTATCATTAGAAGTCAGCACTAGTATATACCGCATCCTCTTTCATCTTCATTATCTTCACAATCATCATCTCCATCACATATCCAGCTCTGATGAATGCAACGGCCACTTGGGCAAGTGAAGAAGTTGCCTCTGCAAGTTGCATAAGCTAAGGAAAGAAACACGAGGAAATTAAACTAATCTAAGTGACTAAAAGGTTAGAAATGGTAATATTGTCTCATCGATGAATAGTCATTTTTAATCTCTCCTGAAAAACGGAGACAGTTCCGTATCTTGTATATATTGTAAACACTGCTGGTTTGCTCTGGTTTTAGGTATGATCTTTTATTTTACTCTGGTTCTTTACAGAAACGAAAGGGAACACTAAACTTCTCAATTAACTGTGCAATTAGATGCAGAGCACCTTATTAACAAAGTTCCTGAAGGTGGACATGACAAGGAGATGATACTCAAGATATCAGGAGTTAAAATATTTCTATGCCTTGAACTCAGAAAAACAGATTAAAAAAAAAAATAACATTTATGTCAAAGCCCTCCACCGTTGGGAAGCATTCCCTGCTAAGAGTTCAGAAACATTTGTGGGTCCTCCAAAGGACAGGTACTGCCAAACACAGAAAAGAGAAATATTCCAGAAAGGGGGGGCAGGGTGTTGGCGGAGGGGGTGTGGAATCATACTGGTGTGAGATCCTTGGTAGGACAGACCAACTAAATGGCAACATGTGGCCTTCCTGCAATGCAGAATATAAAACTAACTTAGCTCTTATAAACAGTGGGGGACCTTTTTAAATATACAGATCACACAAGTGACAACTCTGCAGCCATGATTCTGGCAGGAGATGTAATACCTTGGGATATCCTGATCGTGAAGAAAAGAATGAGCAGGAAATTTCCAGCAACAGAACAGTGACTTAAAAGACCTTCTGTGAATATCTAAAGGACAACTATCTGTACAGTTATTTGTCTGTAGAGTTGTACATTATAGTCACTGAGATTAATTCTAGAAGATCCATTCTATCTATCAGAAAATAAAAATCCATAAAAGAGACAAACAAATTTGCACAAAAACAATAGCATGCTGTATTTAACTGAGATGTCAGAGTGAAGGAATTACCTTTGGGTCATGCTGAAATTAAGAAAATGACAACATGAAGAAGTGAAACTATATGTGTTAAGAAGCACAATGCCACTGAATACAGGAAATTCAAATAGTAACCACACGTCCAGCCACTTAGCAGCAAACACAACCTGAAAAAAGTATATCAAAGTAGCACTGCAATTTTCACCTTTCCATGCAAAAAAAAAATCCTTGTAGAACAGCAGCTAGCTTTTGATGGCTGTATAGCCAAACAACCTACTTTCTGCTATCTGCCTGAACCAGTTCTTAGTAAAACAGTTAAAGAAAGGATAAAAAAAAGAAAAAATCATACTGCAAGAGTTTTCATCACTCCTATCTCCACAGTCATCATCATGGTCACAGATAAAGGCTCGTGGGATGCATTCTCCATTAGCACACTGAAACTGCGTATTGACACATCCATGTGCTGGAAAATATTTTAGCACAGACATATAGAAAATTTGTCAGAAAACTATTGTCTTTAACTTTAAAAGCAGGTCTATAAAGGAGATTTGTTTGAGATCACTCTGCACGTGGTACTTACTGCAGTTAGCTTCATCAGAAGAATCTCTGCAATCAACTTTGCCATCACATCGCTGGCTTGCATTAAAACATGCTCCATTTGCACATGACAACTGTTCACATCTTGGGTAGTCTACAACAAGAAATCCTTCAGTATTAGCCTAAATGTTAGATAAGGAGTCACATATATCCAGTGTCAACAGAATACCTTAATTTATAGGAAAACAAAAAAGAAATACAAAACTTCCTGTACTATTACTGACAAAAAATACATTTATCCAGTATACTGTGTCCTCCAACAGAATATCCTCCAGACAGATGCTACAAAACCGCACAACAAAAAATGGAAAAATTAGATGCCCTCCCCAAAAATATTTGGAACCCAAACAGTTTACAATATGGCAGAGAACAAGGCAACACAAAAGGAGATAAAGCAGTGAACAGTTATTTTATTTACTTCTACCTCAGTTTTATATTTTATTGATCTTAATAAAAGTGCTTAGGTAGAAAAGGAGTTCCTGAAATTTACAGTTCCTAGGTCGTCCTATTAGAATTTCGTGAGAACTTCATTAATAGTACTAGGATATCTGAAAATGAAGGAGTGCCTGTCCTTGCAGTTGCAAAACACCAGGACTTAAACTCCCTTTCTTTCTCTCCAAAATTTAGAAAACATTAACAATGAGTGATCCAAGTTCTTCTGCTCCCCATCACCAAATGGAAAGTTCTGAATAGGAAAAGAGGCATCTGGACCTTCGCAGTGGTGAGGGTAGGAACAGGATGAAACCCCTAAACTGGAAGAGCTATACAATCTAGCTCAATGAAAAGCTCTCCAGCAAAGATAATCTGGAAATAGAGTATAATGAAATTTTGAATTTAAGCGCGAAGGTCTTAAATTAGGGGCTTGCACAATAAACATTTCCTGCCTTTTATTTGACTTTTTTAAAAAAACCCTAAGATTTCTTTGTATGCACCTGATCCCAGAGCAATGCATTTGGGTATAAAAACTGATAGCTATGCAAGAACTGATACTGATCATACTGTCTCTCTTCTAGGGGGCACATGGAAAAAGTGTCAGTGCTCTGTGAGTGACCTGGAGCTATGTAAAAACCGAAGGAAGGGTTCTCTTCCAGGGACTTGAACATTTTATTTTTTTCTAGGTCAGTGACAGATAGATTAGAAAGAGCTAAAAAGGAAGGATCAAGTTCCAAGTTAAAAGGACAACAAGGTAGGTAGTTTGCATCTAAGGAGGTCTGACAATACAGCTGTACAAGAGGAGAGAGTAAAAAAGATAGTATAAGATTATACCCAGGATTAGGAGAGAAAAGTGAACGTACAGAAAAATATAAACACTGTTTTCTTTCACTTTGCTTTTAATTGTAAAGAGCCTCCAACATGAACATTGTTTCCTTTATCTTTTCCTCCCAAGAGCCTTTGGCTAATTACAGAAAACGAAAGAGATTTTTTCCTAGTGATCACAGTTCCTAGAAGAGAATATGAGCTCTGTGAAAACAGGGGGAAATCCAGCTACGTTCATTCCAGTGCTCAGGAAGAAAGGGAGCTCTTTCTCTCCCCTTCCTCTCAGACATCTCTCTCTCTTAGCCAAAATACTTCTTCACCATCTGTCTTCTCTGTGGTATGTCAGCACTTAGTTGCAAAATACAAACAACTGGCAAACACCAGCACAAACGACAAATGAGGCACCTTGCTCCTTGTAACCCACAAACTGTTTTGGCAGCAACAGTTGACAACACATTTAAATGGCATGTTTTGATGTACACATGTGGAAGATGCTTGAAAGCTAAGTCACAGGAACTGCTAAACCAACATTACTTTGCTTTCTGCTTAACACTTTCGTTCTGACAGTTTGAAATAAATCCATACAAAAACAGTAACAGGAAACAATTGTAACTGGTATTTGATTCAGCACTGATTTCTGTCCCACAGTCAGGAAATGTAACCTTCTCTAAACCTAACCCATGTTACAAGAAGGAGAAAACAGGAAAAAAAAAAAAAAAAAAAAAAAAAAAAAAAAAAAAAAAAAAAAAAAAAGGGGGGGGGGGGGGGGAGGGACAATTTCCAGTTCTTTTACTGCACCAACATTTCAAAACATTTTACAAAATAAAATTAATTAAAACCCTGTAACTTACTGCCATGAGTTACCACCTCACAGTGGGCAGATTATTGCCCAGACAGCTTATAGGCTATCAGAGACATCACAAGGAGAATTTACCCCAAGCCCAATAGTCCTATGAGCTACTCAATAACTGGTAGGGTTCATAGCAGAGATGCTTTGAAAGCTGGCAGACTGACCAGACCCTCATTCCTGGCATTAATTCCTTATTTTGATCCCTGACACTCTAGTCCTTGGCTGCCTTCCTTACCTTGCTCCAGTTTGTCCTTGGTGGACATATTTCCTTCAGCCTGAACTTCTGCCTTGTCCTGTAGCTGTTATATGTAATTCGTCCAATATCAAGAACATTAGCCTCTGACCATGGCTTCCTGCTTGGACTATATCCCTTATGATCTCTTCAGTTCTTGATCTTTGTTCATTTTCACCCATTCATCCCAGACCTGGCTGCCCATTTCCTGACCACAACAGCTATTTAACGTAGTAAACAAGATGCAGGAATTAACAGGTTAGGCAGTTGGCCCATGGCAGCAACTCAACATCCAAATCAGAATTAAAAATCCAGTTTCTGGGCCTGCACTCAGTCCACCAGCCTCAAACAACGCGTCTTTAAAATACTTCCCCTTTCTCCCTTGTGATCTCATTGCAGCACTCAGCTGACAGAGCTGTATCCGGGAAGGTTATTCTGTCAGTCACAGCAAAGCAAAATGGACGTGGATGGGATTTTCATTTTTCAACTACAAAGCTGAGGTAGGAGAGAGAATTCTACCTTTAACTGAAAGAAATGATGTAACACAGAAAAAGTGACACCAGTATGGGCTGCTTACTTCCAAAAAGTATTCGGTACCCCAAATAGTTTGCCATTTCATTCTACATTTCTGAAGTTTTTAAATGAAAGTATTTCTAGCTGCTGACTATTAAGAAAGCTGGAAAAACAACTTGATATATACATTAAAGAAAATTTAAAAAACAAAAATGTTATTAAATTAAAACAGCTTCAATGCACTAATTACAAGACCTGTAGCTGAAACATTGTTCTGATGTTTATCTTAGCCTCTGCATGGGTAGTTTTCCCTTGCTGTTAATCCCATTAGCAGTAAAATGGACTAAGGCTTTGAATTCTTTTGTTCTATTTTTTTACATGTTTAATTGCTGGCTGACTTCAATATTGGTGACATTTTGCATTTGACTGGTTTCTTAAATAATGTAATTTATTCAGCAACAAAACTTTTATCTTCTTTACAATCTAAATCTGCTTCCGGACAGATCAGCTAGTGCAAGGTATATAAGTAAACAAACATGATAAGTTTGCATTTTGTTATGCTCTGCAAAACAACAGTATCAATTCTAAAGAGTTTTTCTCTTTTGTGTTCATGGATGTTTCACTTTTATTTATGAAACCTCTTAGTGTAAATTAAATAAGGGAAAATAATGACAAAGGAAAAGGCCAAAATAGTGGTATTCCTCATATTTGTTTATATCAGGTAATGTGGAAAAGGAAACAGATGAAACAGTGAGAAAAATTAATATTCAAAGCAAGTATTAGAATCTGCTTCAAAACAGTAAAATCTACTATTTACCTTAATCCCTACTATACAGTTAATCATAAAATCACCAAATTATTAATTTTATCTTATGGCTGCTGTTTAAAGTTCCAGGCCTTGCAAGGACAGAAAGACAATAAAATTAATCAGCCTTTCTGGAAGGGTCTTGTCATTAGATTCCTCTTGATTCTCTTGTCTTCAGTGCCATCACATTTCTCTAAACTAGTCCAACACTCCTGCTTTCAATGTTCTAAATCACAGGCATTCTTCTGTCTTAGAGGGACTGTCAACACATATTCTAATAAACCAGAGTAGAGGCTGTTGAATGATAAGAGGCAGTCCCTCTCCCTGGGGCTAAATACGCTGCCTTCACAACAGCAGAGGGCTACTGGCTGGTGCAGCAATGACTGGGTTTCCCACACAGCAGTAGAGCACTACTGTTAAGGTACCCAGAGGCCCATTTCCAAACTGCCCTTTTAATTTACTTAGTTAAGAATATTAATCATGAAATAAAATGTGCACTTTAATTTTCAAACATCACAGGAGCTTCTAGTCTGAAGAAAGATGTGTGAGTATTGTCTCTAGGACTCCACTCCTTTCATTCTACAGAGCGTACATTTTAGCCACTTGTGAGTCAGGGATAACATGCAGTTGGCTGACCATGTAATATGCTGGTTTCCCTTTATACAGCATGTGCACATGCCCTTTTTTCATCTAAGCACAGCCATTAAGAACATTTTATTTCTTGCTTCTTTATCCATTCCTTAGCATCCTAGCCTCTTCCCCCACCCCAGGTCTGGTTCTGAGTGAAACTTACAGTTCTGTCTTTTTCCCAAAGGCATACTATGTTCTAGTATCTGACATAGCAGCTCATATGTTACATGTCACTCAGGACATTTTCCTTAATACCAACAATGAACAGATATGCTGTTACACACTGTTGTGTATGTATTAGGAAAAAACACATCTGAAAAATGTAGCCACTATTCTGTGGCCAGACATCCTTTCCATCAGTATTCAACCTTGGCCAGGATCTACGGAGGCTGTCACCAGACAGCCAGGTAGCCTCAACTCTGGGGAAGCTGGAGTGAAAAAAACCTACTTGTCCATCTGCCTGTTCTTGGCATAATGTAAACAGCTTATCTGAATACAATATGACTCAATGCCACTTCACCTCCACAGGAAACTGCAGTCTAGAATACAAGTGCTTTTGAAAGGGTCAAAGTCCTTCAAAGAAGTGATCTGGGGTCAAATTCTGCTTTTCTATATAGGTTATAGTTACCACTGATTTCATAAGGGAGTATGGAAAAAGAATACGAAAAAAATTGTCAAAGTTAGCTCTGAGTCTCCCAAGGCTTTACGCCATTTAAACACCGTTCCTTTTTTCCAATGCAGTATTCATTATCTTTCAGTAGATGACAAACAAGAAGCCCTGATCCTATGGGAGCAGTTTGCATTTGAGTTCTGATATAATGGATCTGTATCAGAATATCAGCTCTAATACACAAAAGAATCTGAAATTAAACCCTCGTAACAAGCAGCGTATTGTGGTCATCCTGTCCATCAACAAGCCCTTTAATCTTACAAATTTATTAAAATGCCACAGAGATATGAGATGAAACCAGATCTAGGGCTAAGAGTTAAGACTCACTGCAGACTCTTTCATCTGTTCCATCAGTGCAGTCCTTTACTCGATCACACCAGTATGCACTCGGGATACACTGTCCATTTGAACATGTGAACTGCTGACTTGAGCATGTCCTTCCCGCTGCAAGAAACAGGCATTCAATCAGTCTTTTCAATCAACTGAGATCTTTTATGCATAAAAATATTTTCCCTCTTTCTTAACCACTCCATCCTTCTTACAAATACTAGCATAGTATTTTCTCCCCCTGTACCTTTGTGCACTCAGGGAGATTAAAGAACACTTGACAAGCACATGGCAGATAACATAGCTCTCTGAGGCCTTCTGCAGCCTGCAAGGTCACTGCTTTTCTCCTCTGAAGGGGCTGACCTCCAGGTTAAAAATTACCTCCCTATAATTATTCTGCCTAAAAGATTGAATTACCAGTTCTCACTTTTTTTAAAGTTTTCTCTGTTATTTTGTTTATTGGGTCAAAATCTGTCAGTAACTATAAATTGTTTGGCCAACTAGAATGCCACAACGTAAACACAGCAGAGCTGGAGGTAAGGCACTGCTTTCTAATACAGCCTGGGAATATTTAACATTCATAACTAATAAAGGATCGAGAATGATTATGTTTCTTCTCGTGACAGCTGTGTCGGTGAAAAGCAACCACATAAAGCTAGGCAATTCCACTTTGATTCCACTACAGCTACATTACACACTCTATTCTTCTTAGGTAAATTAATTGAATCTGTGAAGATATAGCTGAAGGGTGAAATTACTGCTAACTTTTACTCCCTTCTGTCACCTGCACATCTGTTTCTTTCAAACACATGCTAGATCTCAACACCATCCCAGTCTATACACTGGCATCTGGGCTCTCTATTCCTTCTGTCAGCAGTGTTCCCAAAGTAAGATCAGTGACTGGGATACTAGTGTCATGAGGAAAAATAAGAGCAAGACCATAAAGTAAAACAAATATGTTTTGATTCTGCGTGTGACTCCCAGAGCTGTTGGCCATTTTTCTCAGGAAAAAATGTTAACATTTCAAGAAGGAAAAGCTCTGCCAGGATTCCCAAGCACAGACATAAAAAGTCCCTTT
Source organism: Pterocles gutturalis (assembly GCF_000699245.1). Classification (NCBI taxonomy): domain Eukaryota; kingdom Metazoa; phylum Chordata; class Aves; order Pterocliformes; family Pteroclidae; genus Pterocles; species Pterocles gutturalis. Next base: position 66,419 of record NW_010097736.1, on the reverse strand, counting down.
AGAAGAATAAGGGCAAATACCAGGAGATGGCTCAAAAACAGCAGCAGCACAGTGCGACTGCATAGTTACTAACACATATGATTAACCAGTACATGGAGAATGATGTTACAGTGACCCAGTTCAAAAGTCAACTCAGAGCTGTTGCTCGTTTTCCATTTTGTATCTACAGATTCCTTAGTCAAAACACAACCAGCAGTTGTGCTGACACCTTCTCAGAGAAAGAGGGGAAAAAAAAGGCAGTTAACCTTAGTTCAAATTTTTCCATCCTCAGTGGGAACAATTATCAAGATATAAAAGCACAAACCAAGTCTGTGAGCAAAACCCTTCCAAAACTTAAGCCTGGGAACCTCCCCACAATCAAGGGACCTAGTGAATAGCTCCAGAGCTGTTCAGTTTAAATAAATTATCCAAAAATTAAACATAGAATCAAAAGGAAAATAAATTAATCTTATCCTCATCATTTAAAGTAACTTCTAATACCAGAAATAGCAGGAAATTGGTTCTTTAGCACACTACAACACTTCTTCCTGCCTTACACAATAACACAGAGAATGTAATTTGGTGCAATAGTCATCTCAGTTCACTATTCATCACTTTGGCACATACTTAACTGTATGTAGCCCTTAAACTGCTTAGTTTAAGGCAACAAAATTTGAAAATGAGAGTAATGTATTTTATTATAATCAGTATTTATCTTGCTACCAATACATTTAAAAAGAAAGAGCCCATGTCTATGGCAGTTAGGCTGCTAAATGATTTCTTTGCTCTAAAATATACAGAGAACATTGAACACTTTAGTTTAAAACAGCAATTCAAACATGATTAATAATATACTGCTTAGCATATTAAAGTGAAATACTAATAGGAATTATGCCCTAAATTTAAGCTGTCCAAATGATAATGAAAGACTAGACTTTCACCCCATACCAGGACTTTCGGTATTCTTTCTATCTGAACAAGAGAAAGAACGGTTTTGGTCATTTTAAATAATAATGCCATTAAACAGCATCACTGAATACAGTACAAGAATCTTTAGCAACACTTACTTTAGCTGACTGATAATTTCTCCTTTTTTATATACATATAAATTTCAACATTTTCTAGAAAGGTATTAACTTTTTTTTTTTTGTAATTCAGAGATGCCAGTGTGAATGTCGTTATGCAATGAATGCAGCACATTCTTGTGTGGCTGAGACAGTGTTTGGACATCAGAGTACTATGTGTATTTCACCATTTTTGGAACCAATAAATTTTGTATCAACTATAAAACTAATATGCACTGTATATTTTTCTCCTTTTTTTCTCTTTTTAGTTAACTGAAACATCAGTAATTTTTAGATTTCAAGACCTAAAGATGTCTTTTTGGACATGTTTTCTGTATTTTATCTATTTCCGATTTCATATTACTTCCTTTCTAGAAACTACTTTATGGAGACTCTTAGTAAAAGCTGTACTTAAAGCAGGCTTGTTTCTGTATGTTCTCAATATGCTGCTACGTGAATTACCTTATTTCACAAAGCTGGTGTAACATTAGAACTTAAATACTTACGACATTGTTGATGCTCATCTGAGCCATCTTCACAGTCTTCCTCATCATCACAAACCCATGAGCGGGGGATACATTCACCATCAGTCTGACACTGAAACTGATTTCCCTCACAGGTAGGTTGTGCTAGTGTAAGCAATGAAAACAATTGTAATTTCACAGACATCTGGGAAACCACCCCTTGTTCAAAGCCCAACCACTTCTTCCCAGTGCAGCTCAGAACTAAGCTGAAGTAACAAGCTATAGGCCAACACCATCTTGTTTTACCAGTTTAAGGCATTCTTCATCCAGAACTGCACTCGTTTTTGGAGCTAACTAAAATGGTAAACAACAAACCAGACTGCCAAGCTGTGTGAATGATCTCCAATTATTATATGGGTTAAGCAGCAAAGAAACAATCCAGTGTGAAAAGAACCAAAACAAATTAGACTTTTTCACTCCCCATCAGCTGAGAGGCAAAAACTGGCCTATCTGTAAATGGGCTGATAACTGCACCAGCCCACAAATCTCAAAGAACACTAGAACCGAGAAAGCAAAATGTAGGTGAGTTCCTGAAAACAGCCAGTGGAGATAATTTCTTCATTTTCATAACTTTTTAACATTCAGCTCGAGAGAATTGTTGCACATGGATATTACAGCCCATCTGAATGCAATTGTTGTCCCTGAGCTGCAGGCACTGAGGACTGCACATCCAACTCTGGACAACTAACCAAGACTCTACTTAAGGTGCAGTAGGTACAGTTTGCTCTCTATGGCCCTAAAGATCTAAAAATCTGGAGCTCAAGTGATGCTGGTGGTAGCTGTACGTACATTCAATATTCAGATTACTGCAATAAAAGAATATAATACATTTCCACGTCTACTTAGAACCTAGCCCATTAGTCATGAAATGAAACTGCATTATTGGACACTCAGATTTTTAAGAGAAGGCCAAGTCATATTAGAAGTTGAGCACTACCTGATTTTCTGACTACCAAAGCCAATGGATTCAAGAAATATGACTCTTAAGCAGATTCTGCAGTCAACTCAAGACAACTAGGTGTTTTCTCCCCTTCTAATATTAATTCTTGTACCACAGGTACACTTCAGCATACTGGGATCTTGGTATTTCTTATATTACAAAAAAGTTGCTTTATCGCTGTTTCACTTACGACAACCAGCTTCATCTGTATCATCCGAGCAGTCTCTAGCCCCATCACACCTCCAGTCTGCAGGAATACAGCGACCATTTCCACAGCGAAACTGCCCACGCTCACATCCTGTGGTAAAGCAGAGTAGCAAGCAGGTTAGCAGTACCAGCACACAAAAACAGACAGAAACAGTGGCATGCTTTCCTGTCAAACAACTGTAAATTATCCATCACCTTGGAGCACAGAAAGAAAACACAGTAATACAAAAATATGTATGTAAAAAAAAAATGAGCCAAATCTAAATTGCTTATATCTTTACACACCCAGTCAACCAAAAAATAAAAGAACCAGCTCTAAATCTTACAGGACATTTCCTAACTAAATTGTTAAAAAATTCATATAATTTTAATATATTTGTATATTATCCAAACAACAACACCAACCAAAAAAAAAAAAAAAAACCCAAAGGAAAAAAAACCCAAGGAAGTCTCAGAGGAG
>NW_010097736.1:58431-63220 GCF_000699245.1 Pterocles gutturalis | reverse complement strand
GGAATGACTCCGTTTTAAATTCTCAAGCAGTATAGACTTCCATAAAAGTAGGGCATAATTTTCCACATTATTTCTAAGAGCCAAATGTGCTAAACTTTAGCCCTCCCCAGAGTCTCTGAGGATTTAAAAAAGCAATAATAATAATAACAATAATCCCTTTAGCTGATGTGGAAATCTTATTTCAGTAGTGACATGCTTGAAAGTATAGAAAGACCTCAGTTTTGTTTTGTTGTTTTAATAATGCCCTAATATTTAAAACCTTTCCTCTGAAGTACAGGAAAGCATGTCTTCAGTCAACATTTGAATAGCAAATAATTTTAAAAGAAATTAAGCTTTCTGACATTTATGGCTGATCAAAAGCTATCCTGCTGTCATTCCCTCCTGCTTGACCTGCTAAGGATTAAGACCTGATAAAGAAGCATTCATTCCCAGGTGTAAATGCAGCTGGATCAGGCCTTTATTAGAGTCAACAAATGAAATCTCCAGTCCTGTAGGAAAGAGGAAATGCACTGTTTACGGCCTTTCATTGTGACTACAGCCTCATAAAAGGGAGCGAACAGTTTTATAGCTCCCCAAAACAATGAGCTATAACATAATTAGTTTCAACAGAGCTCTGTTTCATGTTAATCTGTTGTCAGCACCTCAGAGAAGGGAACACTGAAAAAACCTGAGGTAGCAGCAAAGTCCAACTCCGAAGAAAAAAAAAAAATAAAAAATCCTGTTTCCTGATTTAATTAATAGCCATATGATAAAATTACATCTTTCAGTTATTCTGAGTGATTTGTCCTGAGAAGATAACCTCAGTATACATAAAACACAACCACCTACTTTTTGAATTCATGATGACATAAATAACACGCTACCCTAACTTTCATGTCAAACCAGGCATATCAACACTGTCACATAAACACAGTTAAGTGATGTATTCCTAAGGGATATAGGCAAGCTACTTTATGCAAGGAATGTTCAAATCTGATTGTCTGGTAGTGACATCCTGATTTATAATGTATCCTGCAAATGGTCAAAAATTTCACTTGGATAAATGGTGGTACAGAGTGGTACAGGAGTATGTTCACCCAAATACCTTCCATAGACTAATGCATGATGGTGGTTGGTGGTGCAGGTCTGGGGTTGGTGGTGCAGGTCTCTTATCAACTACCTTTAAAACACAACAACCTCCCTTGCAAAAATGCCCTGAAGGAATGTACAAATTCACTCTGGAATCCCAGGCCCTCTTGCTGAATTTTGCCCTACAAAGCAACATTTCCATACAAGATTAGCAGTTAAAGCTCTAATAAACACAACACATAAACCACCATTTATCAATCGGAATTACTATGCAAAGCAAATACTAAATCTGCTTGTATATTTAGTATATTATGGCTATTCAAAACCACTGGAATATTCATAACCACTTAAAAGGAAGTTACAATACAGAATTAAATCTGCATCCACATGATTAGAATTTCTAATGAAACAAATGCTTACAAACAAGCAATATGAGCAATTTGTATATTATTTGTAAATAACTAGCAAAAAAAATTCAAGCATTATGTACCACAGTGTTAATTTATTTTGTCTATCTTGCATTAAGCTACTCTAGTTAAACATACCCTTATAGCGATAAAAATGAGGAGATAACAGTGTTAAACTTTCTAGAAAGCATTATAAACATAGCAGCCTTTGTACATACGAGAAATGGTAACTGAATGTTAAAAGAAAACCTGCAAACCATGCAGTTCTCCTATACTCTGTAATACTTTGCAGAATTATAGTTTAAGTTGCTCACACCTACATACAGTAAGCACTGTATCAATGTCCGTTTATACATTTCTTCAGCAGACGTGTTATAATTCATTTAATTATGGCATTAGGCTTTTCAAATGTTATCTTCCATGCTTTCATATAACTGAAGGCAAAGAACTCTGAAACATCTATAAAAATACGAAAGACTGATACTTCACTTATCTTTAGGACAAAGAAAATTACATAGCAGATAATTATGTTCATTCATTAAAGAGACAATCTATGAATATAAGCAACATGGAAGAAGTAAAAGTGATCTGCAGTATCAAGGGTACTTCTAGCCAAGGTTATAAAAATCTTGTGTTTCAACTGTGATCAAAAACAAGTCTAACTTTGACAAAGAAGAAAGTAATCAGGGGGAAAAAAATGCATTATTACAAAATTACTGCTATAAATACCCAAGAGAAATACCCAGAATGAAAGAAAAATAGCCGCGTCAGTATTAACCAGGTTTGTTACCATAGACAACTACAGAGACCTTTTGCTTAAAACTCAACTGTACATATTCTGCTCAAAACGAGTACTGGAAACCTGTAAGATTTGAAGAATTGTGACTCAGTTACAATGAATTTAGTTGCACATTTTAAACAGTATTAACTTAAGCAAAATGTTGCAGGCATTAGTCACACTGACGAGTAATTATCCACAGAGAAAGCACAGAGTCCAAAAGGACTATTTCCACTGGCATACACTATGCAATGTGAGCCTGCAGCACCTGGGTTTCAGCAAGAGCAGGGACTGTCAGAAGACAAGGGGCATCCACTTGTTTATTGCCATTATTTGAAGCCTAGATTCACTGAATTCACTCATTAGTAATTTTATGGAAGGTTTTGCTTTCCATACGAGATTTGTTTATAAATGGCAAGGCAGCTCATGAATCAGTCAGACATTGCCAAAAATTAATACTAATGAGCTAATTTCCATACAAATTCTGATTTACTCTGACAGATACTGATAAAACCAGACACCTCTTTCAGGCAAACAGAATCCTGTTAGCAGGATTTCTGGAGGAAATAACATCGAGTTTAACATCAAGCAATAAAACTATCAGTCTTCACTGTCATGCTTAAAAATTGCTAACAGAAGAGAATCTAGGTGACTTTTGAAGGTTCAAAATTCAGAAAACTTAATTTTTGGTGTTGCTCTACAATTACTATAATTCAGTTTTAGTCTTCTGACTGTGATTAAAGCACTACTAAAATATGGACTGAAAAATGCACGGCAGACCTTATGAATCACATCAGAACATATATAAAGAGTCTCTGGGCATTAACAAAAATGATTTTGAATTATAAGATTGCTTTCAACTACTCAATATTTAGGAAAACACCAAGTTAAAAACAAGTATATGACATAATCTTTAACATGAACCAGTCTAGAACTGACTAATGCAAACCAAAGATCAGAAGCATCACTAAAAAAATACAGCCTGGATCACTGTTTCTAAACTTCTTTCTATACTTACTGTCTTTGGGCTTTATGCTAACTTTGCCACTAGACCTTCCACGGCTTTCTGTGTCTGAGATTCTCTTATAAGAGGCTCCTAAGTGGATGCTTAAGATTCACAATTTGCTTAGGTAAAAACAAGAAGACTGTTACTGGCTCTAGGTAAGCTACTTGCACAAGGATTGTGCCAGTTAGTTATTTTCCACTGGAATAAAGCAACATAAGAGTGATTTTGTCAGATCCAGATTGAACAAGACACAAACCAAATTAAATACCTTTTTTCTTTTGCTTTTAATTTGTTATTAAAAATAAAGGCATCTATTACCAAAGGAAATAATGCAATATGAGCACTATTCAACACAATTACCTTCTGTTCTGTAAGGCAAGTTTTGCCCAACAAGCATTGCCCGCGTAGGAATGAAGTATCCTAAGCTAAACCACTGCCAAAGACAAACCCCACTGCCACCAGCGGATGGTAGTCAACCTTCACACCCCTAATGAATGTTACTTAATGTCACATTAAGTCACATGGAACTCCAGCAGAAGAGAGAGAGGTTAATAGCTTCAGGCATTTCACAGCACAATGGTTGAACCCACAGGGCTAGTCTTCAAAAGGCAGGCAGTCCATTGCACCCTCTCCACGTCCTCTGTGCTTCATTTGCCCCCATATGTTTGTGTAGAAATATTTATATTGAGAATTAAAGCTTAAATTCAACCCTCTTGTATTAAAACCAGAATTTTATGTTTGGCTTCTAATGGAAACCAATACTGCCTTACTTGCTGCCACTCTTCAGACTCCTTTCAGTTCTCTTCTGAACAGTTCTAGTCTTTTGTAATTCTTTTAATATATTTTCTACCTGCCCATGAAGTCCCTCATACTTTTAACTTTGACTCAAAATCTCTTGAATCACATTTATCATCCACAGATTAAGGGCATCATGACGGTCTATTCTGACTACAGAGAATAGGTCAAGACCCTCATTCATTCTTTCTTCCTCCTGCTCACAATACCTTTGAGAATTGCTAACACCTCTTTAACAGGTAAGCTTGAAAGAAAGATTTCAATTACTGAAGAATGTTATTAAGCCCAGGGTAGATTGTACCACTCTCAAACTGTCCACTCAAAAATGAAACTTACAGTGCTGCAATTACCTTACACTTCAGGAATCATCTCTCCCAACAGATTTTTTGCATTTAAAAGAGTAACATTCCTCAAGGCAATACTGTTTCAACTGAACAGTCTCACCTTTAATACATCTGCAGTTTTTCAACAAATAAGTGCAAACTGTAAATTACAAGCCTCTTACACATAAATCTTACAAAAAGAAAAATAAGTGACAAGCTCTCTTTTCTCCCTTTCTGCCTTCCAACTAAGGGTACTCTTTGTTCCCATTCGGTCCCCAAACAGAACAGCCCACTCCAGTGACCTGCAGGTAGAAGAATCCTGGAGAATCACCTTCCATACACTGATGTCAGATTTTTGCCTAGCTTAATTACATGTCAAACAGCCCAAGGTTTTGGAATGTTCAGGGAGGGG
>NW_010097736.1:0-58419 GCF_000699245.1 Pterocles gutturalis | reverse complement strand
TGAAAATTCCACCTCAATTTCCCTATACTAATGAAGAAAGAAGTAAAAGTTCAGGAAAAACCTTTGCTTATTATTGTCAAATGCCCTGAGATATTGAAAAGTAGTATTCTGCTAGCAATTATAATAGGCAAATGAACAAAGATTATTTAAAATATAAAGAAAAATAAATTCTGATAAAATTATGCTAAATTTCATATACCTTGAGACAATATTTAATTTTCAATCTTCCTGTACTCTGCAAACTCCATTATATTTAATACATACTATTCAGATTAAAAAAAAATACAGACCACAAAAGCATTTATAGGCACTAGAGAAAGCAGTAGAAGATTTATCTTCAGTTTTCAAGACCTTGCAACACAGAACGTCTTTCGTACCTATATGTCTCTAAACTAGATTCTATTAGAGAAATCATTCTAACTGACAATATCAAAAAAAAATATAGTAGAAATGTGATTCTGCACCCACTTCACATGGCTACAAGTTCTCTGTATATAGGCTGATAGGTGGACAGGGGACTAGTCAAAGGACAATCTGAATCAGAAGAGCTGCAGTGCCAGAGAGACAGAGTTACAATGTTAATAGGGAAGTACAGGATTTCTATTACTGAATTATTATCCAATTACACATTATAACCAGATTATGATGAGTAAAATAGCATCTACAGACTCAGTAGTTGATTAAGGACTCTTTATGCCTTGCACTGTACAAACAAACAACAGAAGGGTCATACCCTAGATAGTTTTCAGCATAAAGGTGATAGGCACTTGAACTCACCTGGGTGCCCCAATGCTAACAAGCAAAGGCCAAAGGATGCTGCTCTTCCCTTCACCAATGCATATTCATATTCTACTGTTTCTCCAGTAGCACTCCAGGAAGTCACAGTACATGCGAGGCACACTCAGTTTTGCTGATGTATTTATTAGACAGCACAAGAAACAAAGCACATACACCTCAATCCTTCCTATAGAGAGGCCTCCAACCTTCTAGCAATCAGGATTGGAAGGATTCCTAGCCAGAGACTCCATCTCCAACTCTAATGTGTTTAACAGTGATCAATGCACTGCTTTTCACAGAAGTTGTCTACTCTGGTTTTGAGTCAATTTATTCTTCTGAATGCCAACAACACCATGTGATGCATGTCCAGAAGTACTTTATTTAATTTGATTTTATTATGCACTCCTTAGCCCCCAAGCAAAGATGCAGACATTTTAGAAAACTTTCTGGTACACAAATCATACAGATTATTTCAGATTATCTTGCAGGGCAGAGGGTAGCAGGGATGTGGAAGTGATAAAAGGACTGAACTTGAAGCAACAGATTTATTTCTCCACTGACACTAACTGGACTAAGAAATTTGGCTCACTCATCCCCATTGCACAATTTCCTCAAAAATTAGCAGAAACCCATTGATGACAATAATAAAATAGCCTTTACTCCACCAAACAGCAGGAAACAATACTTCTAGCCCTTATCGCCAAAAATCCACTCATATGTAGAACTTTATATACAATTGGATTATAAACAGAATTGATATCAGGAGGGTGAGAGGAATGAAAACAGAAGAGAAACTTAATCTTTGGTCATTTGATTGTTTCTGTAAACCTATCTGGATATGGAGTCTATTTCCATCTCAGATGAATGAGCTAGATATTCCATACTCACAGGAGAGGAAATTTTCAGTAAAAGACATACTGACTTCAGCAGAATTACGGGTATTAGAAGCTGTAATAAATGGATCTTGCCTGTCAGAGTAGAACCCAATACCTACATTTTAAATTCTTACTGACTGATTTTTAATAAAAAGCACCTTAAAATTCAAGAACAAAAGTGAAAATTTTGTCTTTCAGTATAAACTTAGAAATACCATGTTTCACTGCAGTAACAGCAGATTTTTATGGTTTCCCTTTTAAAACCACTTGCCAAGTAGCAAAAAAAGGAAGCCTGGAGACAGCAAAGTCTACATTATATTCTGTGCTTTGTGTCTGCATGCTCTTGCACATACAGACACTTGTCAACTAAAACCATTGTTAAAACTCAAGCATCAAATCTCATTTTAATAATGCTCACATGCACAATCTTTTTAAAAATACTTAAAATTAGTGTATTCTTTGTTAAACTATTTGTTTTCAGTTAATACATTTATAAAAGGACTACAGATTCAATTCTTCTAATGCCTCAACATAAATCCAAGAATTAAAGAAATTCAGGATTTTAATCTACTGAAACTAAGCAGGAAAGCTTTCCTGCAAAGAAAAAAGAGTTCAAGTCTCCTACAGACATCAAGTTCAAAGGAATGACACTGTAAATGCCTCCTGGCAACACTAAAAATATCCATAATCCTCATCCTCTCTACTTTAGTCTTATTAATCGAAAAAACAATGAATGCAAACAGCCTGATAAAAATAGAAATGGTTTATAAATTCATTTTTAACAAATATATTTGATTTTTTTCAAGTATAAGCCTGAACTAATAATAAAGAGAACAAGCTCCTAATTTTCTGATAAACCATATATGGACCTTTTAGAAAAAACACTAAGTTTTAAAATCCTTTTTTTTTTTCTTAAAGCTCTGGTAGTCAGAACAAAATAACTATAGTTTCTACATTATCACTTTAAAACCAGTCATTCTGGAAAAACAGAAAAAAAGTTATACAATATTTTAAAATTATTCACACTGTTCCTAAATGTAAAAAAACCCAACTTCTTAAATTCCAAATCATTACAGTTTATTTATCACACACGCTTGCAAACAGCACACATCCATACTATGCATCTTTACCATCATATAGTGCTGTAAGAAAATTAATCAAAATTAAGTTCATTTATAATCTTGCTTCAATTCACACACTTTTTAAAAAGCAACAAATAACTCTTACTATCTTCTTAGTCCTACAACAAGGCAGGAATAAGAAATAATCCTTTTAAGCAAGGTTTAATTCTAATAGACAGGAGGTGATACTCCTTTCTACTGATAAAGTAAATATTCCTTATATTGAACAGACCAGGCTCCTTCTTCCATTTAAGTCACTGTCAAATTTCTCATAGTCCAGTGACAACTGAGAATCAGCCATTAATTTTTATTGGACACCTTCTTTAACCCCAACTGTATATAAAGTATTTTCCAAGGTGAGACTAACAAAAACTATTTGTACTCCTTTCTTACAGACTTTACTTTAAATGACTTTACTTGTCATTTTCTGTATTGCCAAATTCAAGAAAAACAGTATTTGCAGTACTGAAAGATTAACCTTCACAATATAAAAATGTATTTCAGACACACTACATGTAAAGAACATGTTCTGCACTAAATCGGATAACTTCGACCACTTGTCTTGACACTAGGTGTCTTAATCCACATAAACCAATTGTGATTGTTAGCTGGGTAAGCAAAGCAAGCACTGTGGATCTCTAGGGAAGCAAACACTTCTGAGGTCTTCTAAATCCCAGAAGCTTCTTTTTCATGAATGGCATATTAAATATGCAAAAATCTGTTCTAAGTGACCAAATGACATGAAGAGGAAGAAGAACAAGCAAACATAGCAGAAATAAAGACACCCCCAGTTACTCACAGAAGGAAGCATCCCAAGCATTTTCATAAGAATGAACCTTGCTAATGGCCCCAAGGCTGCTGTAGAATAACAATTGGGTAACAGAGCCAGGGAAGAATATGACCAAATGAGGAAAATCTTGAAGACTTGGAAGTATTTACAACTACACAGGGTGTGGAAAAGGAAAAGAAGTGCTTAAACAACTTAGACAGAACATGTACAGTACATACCACTGAGAAAGTCCAATAGATGCAGCAGAAGATGACAAAACCTCAGGAAGATATTCGCATTTTGAGAGCTGTACTGTTTTTTAAATAAATTATCCAACCAAGGCGCTGTTTGTTCTCAAAATTAGACCCCATGCTGAGATGGCGAGCTGCATTCAATTCAGTCATCCTCTCCCGAAAGCTGATGAGTCATTGTAGCACTAGGATTGGAAGGCTCTTATTGAGCCTCTTATTGAGCCCGATTCCAGTTTGAGACAGTGAAATTGTGTAATTTTTTATATTTCTTTTATATTATTGCTAGATTGAAAATTGCTATGCAACACATAACACTTCGCCAAATCGTAAACCTTACTGGAATATTACATCACAAGCTATTAAATGAGAAATGAAATTTGTAATGCAAAAAACTCCACTTTCCCTTACAGATAATCATCATGGTAAGTACACAGAGCAAAAGCTATTTCTCTCTTCCCACCACAGAACCCATATCTATAACAAAATTCTTCACTGCTTGAGTAGTGTCATCATAACTAGTGGGACTCTCAGATAAAAAAAGACGATTTAAGCTGTGTCCCAAAGCTTCACATGGTGCACTTTAAAAATAGCGACTGTTACTTGTTGCAAACTAAACATGTGAGAATATTTTCACAGAAGTAGAAAAACTGAGCTGTCAGTGCAGAACAGACAGATGATACGGTACAAGCATCTAGTGTGCCTAGATCAACATTCTAATTGTATTTACTACTGCCCATGACATTAGGAACTATGTATATTTCTTCAGACGCATTGGCACTCATCCTGTTTCTCCCTTATTCAGTAGTGACTCAGTTTGAGCTAGCAGCTAATAGCCATGGCTAGTCACTCCTTATCAGGCTGTTGAAAAGGAAATTCCATGTGCTAAGGCAGGCCTGAGGAAAGGAAGGATCACCTGAACTGAACCAATGTTGTCTAATGTGCTCACACAAAATTAACTTTATCTTAATAGACCTGAAAATGAACAATAAGAATTAAATAATCTTTTCGCTTTTTTATTTTTAAATGTAGTTATTTTTTTATCATTTTCAGTTTAAAAAAAAATTAAAATTCATTTCACACAAATAGTAATACTAATGAGTTTGTCAAATAAAAAAGACAAAATCCCTGAATTAATTAGAAGAGGAAAATACAAGAAATACCCTCTCCCAGTGAAACATTACCCTTCCTGTCAGCCTCAATGGAAGCATTTTACTTAGATCTCCCCTAACCAGCCAAACCCTACAACTGTCAGATTTACTCACCCATTTGGATTTTTTAAAGATGCTTGATTCTGCTGGTGCTTCCTTTCATTGGTGTCTGCTAGGCACAATATGTTAAGTAATCCTTTCAATTACATTAGCTAGATCCTCTAAGCAGCATTCCAGGCACAGAGGGGAAAAGCAGGGAAGAAGGGTCTCCTGCTCAAGCCTGTGTAGCTGAGTAAACTGCATCCTTGGAAACACAAGAGCATACAAGTACTGCCTACTATGCACTTTACTTCCATAAGCAAGAGCACAAAACCATAGGAAAGGCATGTTTTGTCTCCCAGGTTTCACAGTGGTAGCACACAACATATAAGTAACATTGCTCACATTGCAGGCATTTGCCTACAGACTTGCAACCTTTAAATCATAATCCTTTCATCATAGCAAGTTTCCATCTGTCCTTCAAAATGCCTCCTAGGAAGAAGATCGCAACCACACCTGGTATATTGCTGGACAGAGTCAGTATCTCCATACAGAATGTTTAACGACCAAGATTCTCCCTTAACAGGGTGATAATTTGAGTCTGTCTCTGTTACCTTACGAAATTTCTTGTCATTTAAGTCTCTGAGAATTCTTGTCTGCCACTAGAAAAAGTTAAATAGGGCAACAAGTTAAAAAGTATTGTACATATTTAAAAAAAAAAAAAAAAAAAAAGGCAATTGATTGCTAAAGCATTCTTTCTTTAGGATACCAAACAAAAACCAGGGAGGAATGGTTTCTGTTATTTAATAGGTGATAAAATCTTAAGTCTTAGCGTGGATAAAGTACTTCATCAAAGTTGGAGATTTTACCTCACTCTGAATTAATTTAAACTTAAATTTTGCTACTCATTATTTTACTGAATTTAACTATTTGTCTTTTAGTTTCTCTTTTCCTCAAAAAAAATCCAAGAGATACTCAAATTTCTAAAGGAGTTAAAGTTCAGCTTTAAAGTTGTGGGGGGTTTTTGCATTTTCACTGTGAGATAACCATTTTATAGTGCATTCTATGGCAGGCTTAATGAAGTTAAAAACTGCAAAACTAATAAAAGCTAGTAATAACAGCATTTTTGCATTTCCACTGTTGAATTTTTTTTTCAACTGCCTACAGTTAGAGCACAAATTCCATTACAAGATATCACTTCTGCAAGTGCCAAAGGAGCCCAATTGTTGTTGCTGCCCTCTTTACTCAGGCAGAGCTCCTCATGAGGCAGATGGCTGGCCTGCCTGAGCGAAAGCAGAGGCCACAACTGAGCTATGTCTGAGGCTCTATTAATATTTCCTACTGGTTCAGCCAACAGAAATTAGTCAAGACTCAGATTAACAACTGAAGCAGACACAGTTTAATTACTCCACTAAATAACTTCCAGGTACTGCAGAGGTAACAAAAGGAATGTTGGTTCTTGGCTACATCTACAGAACACTAGGAACAAAAATGCATATTGAGTGAGGCTTTGAAGTGCATTCTGTGGCACTTTAAAGTCATACATACAGAAAAGTCAAAAACTGCCAACCTAATAAAAACAGCTCCTATATTCATATGGAAGACACCACAAACTGTCACTCATTTCAGACACAAATTGTGGCTTGTTTGTTTCACATGAAATGGTTTAATAACCTGTTAGATCTCATAGTTTGCAACAAAAACAGCAGCGGCATTCCATGTGCTTGGTTATTGTCCAACTAATTTATTGCATTGCAGGATGAGAACAGCCCTGGAATCCTGCTCAAGAGCAAACACATAAGCAGTCCCATTCTAGTCAAGCCATCTGTTTACACTAAACAACTTTACAAAGGGGTTTCCCGCAGTGCTAACACTGGTTTGCTATAGCCCTGATAGGACCACTCCTGTAACTATCGTGCCAGCCAAGTATTTCCTAGATGATCTTAGCAGTATTTTTAAGCAGTGGCTGCACGGCCAGCGGAGCCAACTCACTGACTTACTATAGGAAAAAGGGGTCTCTTTCTCTCCCTCTTTCCAGCTCCTCTCCTTCTCCCACTTGATGCTAAGATCCATTTTATTTTCAGACTCCGGCAACCACCAGACTTTTCTGCATGCTGCTCTAAATCACTAAACTACCAGGAAACCACCTAATTCCCTAGGCCTCGTTTAGTTTTCCTCCAGGTTTGTAAATGAAAGCAGCTCACAGAGAGGTCCAATGAGCAGTGGTGTCAGCACAAAGCAAGCAGCAAGATCTCAAGGCTGGCAGCAACGTGGGAATGAGACATTGGAGGAGAGACGGAAGGAGAGTGGGGCCTCCTGCTTAGAGCAGCAGTCAGCTCTTCAAGTGGCTCATCACTTCTCATGAAGCTGTGCCGTTAGATGATTAAGTATGACAAGGGCTTGATCAGTTCTAAATGGGGTCTCCTACTGGTGTTGAATGATGTGAACTTCACATAGTAGACTTCCTTCTTCCAGGCAAACCTGTGGAGGATTACTGACACACGTATGTACTCCAGTTCTGCAGGCTCTATACTTCCTCAAACTAAACTAAACTCTGTGGAATATTTATCTGAGCTGATAATGTGCAAAAAGGTTTCTGAAGATAAAAACCATTACCTAGATTCTAAATATTTCAGTGAACGTACCAGTTCCTGGGATATCTTGTGGACTGTCCCTTTTTTTTTTTTTTTGAGAGATGCCACAGAACACAACTAAAACCCCCATCCTTCTTGCTCCACAAAAGCACGAGCCTGCAATCTTCATCAAAGAGAGCCCCTATCGGAATGGATCCCCATTCTTCAACTCGACTCAGCAGGGTGTAGTATCATGACCTGTTTGTGCAAGAAAATAATTGGGCAGGCACACTGTTGCTGTAAACAGTGCCCTTTTGCTGAAGATCTGGCTCTGTGATTGTAGAACAAAGGCAATTTATTAATGCTAAAAGCATAAAATAGAACAGGTCATAAAAGTAGAACAATTTCAGTCAACTCTTATATGTCACTTCATTAATCCAAAACAAAACTTGTAACAGTGATCCTTAGATCTCTAATCCACTTTAAGCATTGCAAAACAAAGAAAACATTAAAAGCCCTGAAACCAACAGTAAAATCTTATGGAATCCGCTAAAGGCTATCCATTCCATTAAACATTGCTATGCTTACTCATTAAACTTCATTTTCTTAAACTGTTCTAAAAGTGGGCTGAGTTAAGGAAGCAAAAAGCACTTAATAAAATTAATATTATCATAAGAAGGTGGGCTTCAAAATGGACCTCAAACAATAATAAGCTATTAGAAGATGTTTACTCTTCAATGAGTCTTATTTTCTGTCTCTTAGATCAGTACAACTCAGGGGTAACTTCTTTGAAATTAATGGACTTGCAGTGGATTGACTCAGAAGAACCCTTGTTATTCCTTCATCTACAAACAGCTCAAGGTATCTTTAGGAAAAAAGTACAATTACCAAATTATATAAAGAAGCACTTTAGTTTTAAATAATTTTAAAAACAGCTCTGTCCTTTGACACATTCAGTGTAAGCTATTAAAAAGAAGCTGACAAATTATCTGATTATCATTGCTAATTAACCACAGTACAATAAAAATATCAACTTGTCTTTAAATAGATGTCAACCTGTAGATCATTAATTAGAAGGGACCTTTAATGTTTTTCAACAATTACAACTTCTAGAAAGTGTAATTTCCTTTGAATCATCCAACACGCTATATGGTTCCAGCACTTTTTAAGCAAAGCTCTAAAAGAGAAGAAACAATTATAAACTCCTGCTTAAAAAAGTGATAGTATAATGTGATTCAGAGCTACGTATTTGTCAGTCTGAGGAGTTTTCACAAGCTCTCAGATTTAAAAATAAGTATTGGAGGAACACTCAATGGCATTTGATCCAATATTCATAAAGATAAAATGACCTACCTCTACAACGTGCCTGTTTATTGCTCAACTAAAAATAAGAGTATTACAGTGAAGACTTCCAGAAGAACCTCTAGGTTCGGTGCTAAATAATTATAAGTTAAAAAAAACACCACTGGGCTTTGATCAGGCAATAATCTAACAATGCAAGAAGGCATATGGAGGGGTAAAGGCTCCAAACAGTGTGACTGATTTCATGTCAATCCAGGAAGACCAAAAAGAAAGGAATTAAAAGGCTTTAATGAAATTGCATTCTACCTTTCCCCCAAATGAATCTTTGCTCATTTCCTGCAAAACACATGGAAAGCAAATCTGGATTAAAGTAGGATTTTATTGCTCAAATTTCCAATCAGCTCAATATAAGAAAGAAGGTTTTGGTTTGTCTTACAAGGAAACAAGAAGCATCACATACATCACACATTTCTCTTAGTTGAAATCTCCTTAGATGCTCTTTCTCTATTTTTCTTGACTCCTACAGCTTAATTATTTACTGTAATTCTAGCATTTGGCATAGAACCTAAAGCTAACCAGGTGTCATCCAACTACTGCTTTCAATTTTTAACTAAAATTCTGGGGTTTGTCCCATTCTTCTCTTTAGCTGATTACTTTGCAAATTCCTGATACACTTTGCTGAGCAGAACACAGAAAAATAGTAAATTATTAAGAAAATTCAAGAGATGTACTAAAAGAGGGCTACTCATTAAAAAGAAAAAGACTCTCAGTGCACAGAAATGTCACTCATTAATTAAAATGTGAGAAGATTACAATGTGTTGCACTGGTAGGTACTTTTAAACTGTCATCCCTCAGGAAATAAACTAGTTCAGAGCCAGGTAGATGGACACTCAGTGGGAATTTTGCTCTTGATTTTGTGTGAGTACATCTCCAAGAGAAACCAAGAAAATTATAGTTGAATTATGAACACTGAGCCCATAGGTCATGCACAATACCTATTAAATTGTACATCGGGATTGCACTGGTATATTCATTTTCTTTGCCATCCTTTCTCCCTTCTCATTACTCCCGAATCCTCAGTCCCCAAGGAAAATATCACTCAAGGTCTTCAAACACTAGCTCTTGGCAGGGGCATAATCTTACAGACAGGCTTCTCTGTCAATTAAACATGCACAGTACTGTACAAGGGAGTATCAATACTGACTCTGGCCTGTCGCCTACAGCAACGTCACTATACATCACCCTACAGACAAATGAAATAGATCTGAGTGAAGGCAATGTCTAAAAAATCACTGAATTATTAATTTGGAGATTGAACTATTACAATGTTTGATGGAAAAGCATGCTTCTCCATGCCATTCTGGAAAGAGCTGCTGTAGCTCTTCTCTACTCGGTCTTATCGTACCTATTCATTAGTGTCCTCACTTCACGCAAATGTTCATTGTGATTTCTGAGATATGATATCACACCACATAGATTCATTCTTAGAATAGCCTTATAAGGGTAACAAATTTTAGTCCTATTGGCCTGGTATGCATTTAAGCTGATGATTTACCATTGAGATTTGGGATGTAAATCAAATTTGATGCACTAACTTTTGTATTACAGCGAAGTTTCTGCACAAATCACGTTTTGCCAAGATGCATACAAAATAATCAGCTTTCCTAAAAAATCTTTTAAATTAAAAGTCTTCTGATCTTGAGATCAACAACAGAAATCTTAAAAAAAAGTCAGCAAACTACAAGTTATTGAAAAGAGGGGCAAAAAGTAAATATTAGAAGTCAACCTAGCTGTGACCTTGTGGCTCTCTTAACTCAATAGAGAATAAAAAAATTCAAAAAATTAGCCAATATATGTAAAGACCATTAATGGAGATGCTTGCATTTCCATCTGCTTTCCCAGAATTCTAATGTTTAGACAAATATTATGATTATCAGCAAGGAAAATATACAGCCTGGCTAAGCAATCATTGATCTCATATAATTCACAGCAATGTGAATCTGTCATCTTTGATTCCATACATGAAGAGTGCTAAAGAAATAAAAAGATCCTTTCCACCAGAAACCCAGGGGAGGCAAACAGCAATCTAAACATTGTAAACTACACAATATAGTGAAATTCTGGCCTTTATATAGCAATTTGGTACTTTGCAATAAATTGTGGCAAAGCCAGAATTTCAGTGTTAAGTATACTCAAGTCTGAAAAAAGATGATACTGGCATTGTTTCATAACCTGCACTAGTTTAACAGAATTAGTGACAAAAATCAATACCAATGTCATTTATTAAATAATTAATATTATTTTAATACTAATGCATTTATTTTCTGGAAGATTTTTATCATCTCTCTTGAAAGTAGGTCATCAGGACCCAGGAGACACCAAAAGCCATGAAGGAAATTTAAGTGATCCAAAACACACAGGTTACAGAAATATTACCTATAGGAGATTTGTGAAGAAAGTTCTTAATACTTTGTGTCCAGAAAGAAGGGCTCTTTTTTACACAGAAAAGCAGGTTTCTATGAATGATTTCTATATGAATTTTTATATATGAATTATTTTATAAAGAAACTAATAGTTCTTCTGGTGCTGAACCATTAAGAACATAAAAAAATCAAACACTCTCACATACTAAATCGCCATCAAAAAAAGTACAGCAGACCTTCCATGTTAGATAAGGTGAGCCCGATAACAGATAGTATGTGGAATATTACACGAGTACGTAGATCTGGTATGCTTTGCAGTAACATTAAAGAACTCATTGTTCAAATGCTAAGTTGCCCTAGTGATCTCATTTGCCCTCTGCAAAACTGCTGAGAGTACAACATTCATCCAGTGTCTCCAGTTTTCGAGCGTCAAGCACTTTGAGATTCCTCAAAATAAACATTAACATTAGTCCCATGATGCTCCTTCTTGACACTACCTTCACTAAGGTAGTTTTTTAGACTCCAGCTGCAACTTTTTCTAATAACAGTTACCCCACAGGCAATGAGGCTTATAGAGTAAAGGCGGCAGAACCAGGCCTTGTACTACTGGCAATTAGAAGAGACAGTATTTTTATTCAGTTTATAAGTGTCATGTTTAATTCCAGTAAATCCAGATTTAGATAAATCAAGGAAGAATCATGATACTATCATTTGAGCAAGTGCTCACGTGAAACTACTTCTAGAAACATCCATCTTATAATGGGAACACTTGGGTATTGCCAACAAAAACCTTCAAAAACATCACTGAAGCACCTTTGAAAATACTGAGGATTAGGCAAGATAATATTATTTTCACCATTTTTCTTCTGAGCCTTGGAATTGCTTTAATGATTCTCTTAATATTTTTTTTAAATGAGTCTGACATGATCTCAACATTCAAGGAGCTGGAACTTAAGGATACCAAGTATTTCACAATAATAATCACAGTGTGGCCAAGACTGCTATCCTGAGATTTTACTAGTATCAGTTACCCATTACTAGAACTATCATTTGCGCAGTTATTCTACTTTGGAAGTGGGGTGAAGGCAGGGACAAAGTGGGGGGAGGGATGGGACAGGAACAGACACACACTCAGGACACGACAGAACACCATCAAAGTAAAACCTTCAAAGTTCGGTACTTCCACTGCCTATGGATGTTAGTTCAAAGCTTCCCTCTGCTTATCCTGTCATGTCATTTACCAGGCACGTCCTTAACAGTCAAAATTGCTGTACAGCAAAGAAATAAACTTTTAGATCAGCATTGCAGCTTCCATTCTATCCAATGTAAAATAATAGTGCATAGGATTAGCTCTGCCCAGTGTGACCTCCTTGGCTAGAGCTTTTGCAGGTCTCCTGCTGCACATTAGCTATCTCCTATTTCCCTGCTCACAAGTGGGAGCTGCTAGCAGCAGTTGCTGTATAATTACTTACTTGATTCTGTCTAAGGAGCTTAAACTAAGAGTTGAGCAAAGAAAGCAGATTAACAATTTGAACGCACACGTAATACACAGACACACACAGAAGCAGCAGGACTGCCAGGTCAATACATGGGGCCAAGGAAATGCACTTCAGCCACTCTTGCTCCAACGAGACAGGCTTCATTTTCACTGCAGGGCAATTAAACTGTGCGAAGAGGGGGAGACAGGAAGAGATGGGCTGCAGTCACAGGCTGAGGAGAGGACTGGAGACAGGGTTACTCCATCCCTAGTAGCCAGATTAGTACCAGAGGAGCGGCACTCAGCCTGCTCTGCTCGTCACATGCTCCCAGATGTCGCCTAGCAACAACAAAGCCCAGAGAAAAAGTTCTCCCTCTCTCTCAACTTCAAATCTGCGTCTGAGACCGACTGAGGGGAGCTTATTGTGTTCCAGACTAAGCATCTGTTTCTTTCTTATAGCCTTCTGTAAATGACTGCATATACCACACGTGAGGATGCCTGTCCACGCATAACACCACCACCCCACCCCCCCGCACAACCTGTCTACGTGCCAGTGCCACAGCCTGTGCACTTCTCAGCAAAAACAACACTAGGTACAATTTTAGTGGTCACCAAACCTGCTCTTGGAATGCAGGTGAACTCTGCTCTGCAAAACCACACACACTTCAGAACCAAGAAAGGCACAAAGATCGCAAGGAAAAAATGCAAAAACTCTGGGGTGATTTTTTTTTTCTGCTTAATGGCTGTGGGTAAGGTTATTTGCTACAGGAAAAGCTGCCCACTTCCATCTCTGTAAAACTGAGTTAAGATCACAGAGATGTGGAGTCTAAGCTGTCCCTCCAAATTTAACATTTGTGTGTTGCTGTCTTGTACAACCAGAAAAAAAGTTTGTACAAACCAAAAAAACAATCAGAAAAAAACATCCTGGGATAATTTAAAACCAAGATGAAGCGAAGCTAAAGACCTGGTGGTGTTCATATTGTTTTTTAAGGTGCTACATCCTTTTCCACAACAGAAATTGACTCCCTTAAATAACTCCTGGAAAGAGCCAGCTGTCTCCCCTAGCTGTTAGAAAGAACTCCTTCAATCAGCTCCCGTTAACCCTCTACTTTCAAGCACTTTGGTCTTTTTCTCATAGAAGTCCCCAGGACTGGGATGTGCTCCTTGCGGTGCAAGTCCCATTCCGGAGAGGCTGGAGTATAGCGCTTACCTTGGCAACTGCCCTGCATTATGCATGCAGTGAATAGTATAAGCAGTCTGCAAGCAGTTGCTGCTCTTCCATCCATCCGATGATGAGGTACCATCTGGGCTGAGATGCTCCAGCTCCCTCAGAAGCTGGCTCCTCGACTCCGGGGTGCTGATCTGCACAGCAGCAGCACAAGGAGCCCGGTGTCTTTTTCTTATCCCACTAGTTGCAGAAGAAAGGCGTGTTCGCCTGTTGAGACATCGCGTTTTCTATAAACTCCCACCCTCCAGACATTGCATAAAGCTCTTTATACCCGGCGGCCCCGGAACTAGCATGAGGGAATCAGGCGCTGCTCCAGGCCCTGCAGCCACAGGCTGCCGCTGCCCCTCCCTCCACACTGTGCAGGACCCGCAAGATGCTCCCAAGTCCCTGCACTTTGCAGACTTGGTATCAGAGTCTATTGCTGCTGCACTGCCTATCTTGAGTAGATCGGGGGAATTTCAGATTGCCAGTGAAATACGTCCCAGGTTGTAGTGTCTCAGAGGCACACTCCAAAAAAAAAAAGTGTTTTTGACAACTTTGAAAAACGTCGCGATACCTACGTAACAATGCAGGGGATAAAGCTTGGAACCTTTTATTATTATTATTCCTCACATAAAGATTGTGAAAGGAAAACTGAACAGATGAAACTTACTTATGCACTTTCTTAGCAGATAAAATCAGTTTGGTAAAGTTTTGTCTGTGAATGCTTAAGATATCAGCTGGAGACACCTTACTTGGGCTCTAACTCTCCCAACAGTGTGTGCAGCACATGTGAAAAGTCTGCCTGTGTTTTACTGCTGCCATTTCAGGAATCATATACCTACTAACAAGGGTGGAACAGTGCATAGTATCACAGAGGAAAGATAAAGATACCCTAATGCTTCAGGCTGGAACACAGTCTTGGGAAAAGGGCAAACATTTTGGAGGTTTTGCTTCCAGGATCAGAAGCATCATACATAACCTGTGTGAAGTTAAATCATTATTTTGTTTTATATTAGTCAGAAATATTCTTCCATGTAGAAAATTTAGTTATACAAAGCTGTTCTTTTCTCTGTATATGTGCACACATACACATGCATGTGAACAATGACTACTGTGCATATATACCATGGGAGAAAGATGGGTCTATTTGTCTTGCAAGAGGCTTTGTCACATTAATTTTAATGCCACCCCTTTATAATTTCCATATATTGTTTGTGTTAGCTCCATGTCATGTTCATTATACTGCAATGGGTGTTTGCTGGTGCTGCAACAGAACTAAAGAGAGATTTCAAAGCATTAACTCTTCTTTTTGCCATGGACTGCAATTTCAATTAAGGGGCAGAGGTGCCTGCATTTTTCTTGAAAAAGTTGCAGAGGAACATATTGTTCCTTATTAGCAGATTGTGATTTTTCTCCAGGTCCTGTAGGACACTAATCCCCCTAAACCTTTCCGTAAAGGTTTTCTATCTATCAAACTACGAGTGGGGGGAGGAGAAGGGGGAGAAGATGGGGAGCGTAGGCTTTTGCAAAGTTGTGATTTATGCAGGTTCAGGGCTGTTTGGTGTAGTGGTACGACACAGCACCGGGGTCAAGCCACAAGAAACACTGGGGGCAGATCAGAATATTCAATTAGCTTCCTGGCACCTCTGAATCACAAAGAGAGGATAAGATCTCTCCATCACAAGATCCAGAGCTGCCGGGGGAGTAGGGGGGGGGACCTGCCCTCTTCAAATCTCTCTCCTCCCTCCCACCCTCTCTCCTTTCACTGTAGGAGAACAGTGCTTGAAACATTCCTTTCTGCACGGAAGGACTTTTCCTATTGTTGTTTTCTTTGTGTTTCAGTGTTGCCAACTTACTGGAATTCTTGTCGTGGTTTCACAGCAAGGCTCAGGCTGACCAAACGGAACCAGCTGCGTTTGTGTATGGGGCCGCCGCTGCTTTAATCCCCCAACAACGCCAATGGGGAGGGAAAGAAGAGATCCTCAGAGGGGAGTAAGCAGTTCTGCTCTGTACAGATGGGTGCCTGAAAAGCCAACACACAGATTGACCATACTTAATTAGAAGGGAAATTGTTTAAAACAGTTCACACCCCAGCAACACGCAGACAAGGCAAACAGTGCTCAGGAGCTGCAACCTCAGATTGGGAGCTCTGTGCGCTCTTCTGTCACTCTGTGTTTGGGGTGACCTGGACACAAGCTTTGGGAGGCACCTACCTATGTTCCATTTCCACACAGCTGGCAGCCAGAAGGTGTGCTCCTGCCCCATTCACCATTACCATTTCCACACATCTATATTTCCCAGAGGGTGGTGGGCAAGAGGGATTCTCAAACAGGAATGGTGGAGACACTGTGGACACTGAGGGGAAGCCCTGTGCTGAGACAGTGCGTCAGCCCTCCCCACCCATTATTCTTTCCACTCAGAAGACAAAATTTGCATTCAGAGACAAGTGAACTGATCAACCCAGATGCTTCACTACTGAAGAATGATAGTTACTAAGAGCCAGCATTGGACAGTGCTGCTCTCTGTTTACTTCCTCTAAAATTTTTTCCTCTTACTTTACCATGGCACCTCATCATCCAACAAAAAGGAACCTGTCCTGCTGGACACCATTAAATGGGACTTCAGTAAGACCAGAGCTCCAAGATCAGATATAAACACCTCAAGGCTTTCCCATAACTACAGCCAAAATGGCCTGTGCTGGTGTAACATACCTCTCCCTCTTAGCTTCCTGTTGACCAAAAAGTCAGATGATCACTTTCTGACTGAACTAGATCTAGGGCTTTTTAAGAAGATGCAGCCTACATCTCTTAGAAGGTTAGAGGGAAAAAACATAGGCAACGCAGTTGTTCACTGAACTCTGCTTTTAATTCAAAATACAGTTTGAGATGTGTTTGCTTGCCTGGTTTTTGCTGTAAGTAAGCAATCAGAAAAACTGTTAAAGGTGTAATTTAGAATGAACAACCATGTTGCTTACACATTAAAGATGCATGCTAAGCACAGAAGTTAAAAATTAAAAGGTTTGATTTTTGACCAGGGTTCAGTTCTAATTTAGTGTCCAAACTCATCCAATTCTTAACAGACAGACAGAAACACCAGGGTTGATGTATGACTAGATAAAGACACAAAGCTGATGGCTAATAAAAAAAAAAGATATATATTCACTAAAAGAAACAGTGGGTCAGATCTGCACCTCTAAATTTCTCTCTTCTGAACTTCTCAGGGCTAGGACAGTTTACAGAGGCTGAGGATCTGCCCAGTGCATTATCCAGTAAAGCTGTAATTGCCACTGGCATTTGATAATCTTGTGGTCAATCTGTCCTTGGATAAACCCAGGTTTCTCCACATAGAAAACATTTTACACTATAATCTGTATTTCAAATTCCACATTTACGTTTCATGATTAAATCCTGTGCCTTTATCATGACAAGCTTTTTTGTTATTTCTGTTTAATCATGCTAAAGCAAGGCTAGCATGCTCATTTTGTGAGAGAGCGCTGGTAATAACAAATCATACAAATCTAAAGACTCTGTCTCTCTGCCTGGGTAATAATATAAGCACCTAACAGCAGCAGATCATTATTCAGATTTCATCCATCTTTGCTGCTCTACAATTTAAAGTGTGCCATTTCTTTAAATGAACCTCTGTTTTACAGCAAGCAACAATATTTGTGTGTGTTAGAGGCTTTCTTTCTTAATAGGCTATTAATGGCAGGAAGGTCTATATAAAGGTACTATTCTTGAGGCATTTCCTCCAGTTTACACCAAAGCCATCAGACTTCAGGGAAAGCAGACTTAGTTGTTTTCATGGGGGTCCACAGTAGCAATGTGTATTTGGACCTCACCACTTAATCTTTCCAAGTACATTATTTTGTGTGAGCAGAAGTTTCCAGAAATAGGAAGGTCACATTTTAGGGAACTGGGCTACATCTTGTACAGAGAGACAGTATTGATTTCAACTCTACAACATACAGAAAAGAAAAGCAGAAAACAGCCCCGAGTTCACCAAGTTTCTGATATAAGCCACATCACATTTCACAGTATGTAAAACAATGGCAGTTATTTGCCAGGAAGGTGGGTGATTAGAGGATTAAAAAAAAAAAAACAAAAAAACAAACACCAAACCACCTAATCTCAAACTAAGAAAAAGAAGGCCTTAGTTGGTATGGTTCCCAAACATTTAATGCACATTCATAACGAGAGCACAGATTTCCAGAAGACTGGATCAAAGGTGGATGCCCAGCCCACAGGAATGTGAGAAACATTAAACTGAGCAGACATGAATCGGGCCAGAATCACAGTCAGGATTGCACAATGCAGCTGGTGCTGTGGCAAGAAGTTTCCTCAAGGTCTCCTGGTTAGTGACACATTAAAACTTCTCTCTTTCAACCTGGAATTATATCACTGTGCCCTAGAACAAGAAGCAGAGCATGGGAACTGTGTGCTTTTTTGGTAACTGCCATTGAACAAGTGAGACTAGCAGGGAGACAGTCGAGACTAGCAGGGAGGCGGTCACTAAGTGACCTTCCAATACACCCCTGTAAAATTTCCCCTGTGTATTTTACCTGCACAACTGGGCCTGTGACAGAGTTTAACAATAACAGTACAGACATGAGAGAGTTTATTTACCTGGCAGGCAGAAGGAAGTGGAGAAATATTAAATGGCTTCCAGCTGTCCCCTCCACCCTTTAGTCAGCACTGTCTGGTCCAGCCTGCAAGTCCCTCTGGCCTATCCTGGAGACAAAGTCACAAAGGGCAAGTATGCTTTATCCTAGCTATATCTCTGGTTGCGAGAGTTCTTGGTACTTGCCCTACTGCAAGCAGACTTCTTTGGCACTTTCTCTGTATCTGAGGAACAGAGGTCCTCATGTTTGGTCCAGTTCACTGGCCCTTCAGTGCCTGCTCTGCCCTGAAAGGAAGCAACAGATGGAATTTGTACTTGAAAGAAATGGGAGATAAAGAGGCATTTCCAAATGACTTACATTCTAAAAAACTTTTTAGGGTACTAGCAAGGGAAATAGGATAGGCTGGAATAACTCTGAACACCATTTACAAGAGCAGATTGAGCTATGCTGAGAAAAAGCAAGACTAGAGTCCTTGTTTTCTTGATATTTTTCCCACACACTTCACTCTACCAGCCAAGCATGGGTAGCATTGCAAAACCACAAGGGCACATCCCAAGAGTGCTCATAGGGTAGAAAATAATTACTCTGTAAATGTCTATCCTGGGTTTTCACTGCAGTTGCATGTAAAACAAAAACAATAGAAACATTAGCATTTTCCACATTTATTTAGGTGTTCTGTATAATAATATTAACTCTCAAGGTTATTCATCTCAACACGTATTCCATAAAGGAGAGAAACACAGAGCACGTCCTTCAAAATAAGAGCCACTGTACCTTCACTTCTGAACTTCATTAACTCAGAAACAGTTTAATTACACAAGGACCTGCTGTTTTTCACAGGATGCTAACTCATTGAATATACCAGCAGACTGTTCTTGGGTAATTGATGAGGATAAAACAGTGAAGGAAAGCCCCTCATGTACTGTAGAAAAATAACAGCAAATGAAAGAAGAAAGGAGGACAGAAAGTTTACCCCACTAGGGAACACTACTCAGGCTCTGCCTAGGCCACAGCCATTTTTTATATGATAGGAAGTCACTCTAAAACTTCTGAAGCATTCATTATTTTCTGATTTGAGACACCGGGGCCTGTTTAGCAAAACCTGAAGTGCTCATTGTAACCAAAGCTGATGAGAGTGTAACGGGTGTAACACCAAGTACTATGAAACTCTGAGCCCTTGATACCTTAATTGAGGTACCAAAAAAAAACCAATGCAAAACTCAAAACCAAAGGACATTTTAACCATAATTCTTCTATGCATCAATTCCCTATGCATAAAAGTAAATTAATCTCTCAGGCACTTGGCAGATGAGAAATAGAAAAAAATCTGAGAGGAAATTAGTAAGCTGCTTCTCAGTGAAAAATAAGTAGTATAAGACACAGGGGGAGAAAACAGTATACTATCTATCTCAACTATTGTTACATGTAAACACAGATGCAATGTTACAAGAGATATCACTGAGTGAAACTAGTATGAAACAAGATTACTATTCTTTCATATATCATTCAAGCTAGAATGTCCTACAAATTTCTTTTCCTCTCACTTCCTGCAGAGTTAGATAAAAAACTTAATTGCCAAATAGGCAACAGTATCTACCATGTGTCATATGTTAAACTATCAATTTTGATTGGTATACACCCCTATTAATAACAGATCTGAGGGCCATTCAGGATAACCACCTTCATAAGCGGACCTCTCACATACCAAGAACTGTTATGTCTCATTCCTCCAACAGCCTGGATGAAATACTTGAGAGATCAGAAAAGCAGTCCATCAAAAGCACTTGAAAAAAAGACAAACAATAAGCCTTCAGATTAGTAATTTTAATTAGAATTTCAGGCCAAACCCAGGGTAACAACAGTAAGCAAATGTTAGTGTGGTTTAGCAGTACAGGGGTTGCAGGTGACATTCTCACAGTTTTGATATGTACTTCAGAACGTCAAAGATTAACCACTGCCTACTTTATAGAAAAGCTGGAAACACGGTCTTACTCCATGAACTGTGTGAACAAGCCTTCGTGCTTACTGAAAAAGAGTATTGGACAGCAACAGGCCTATGAAACATCGTATTTCTGAGAACAAAGTTACTCAGTGTATGACCAAAATATAGCTACCCTGCAACACCCTGTTCATGCCAACCACTAACTTGGATACCGAGATATTTATAGTATAAATACATTTTGTTATATTAAATTAAATGGAAAAATATGAAGAAAATGATAGCTCAAGATAAGCCACATTTTAGCAATTCTTAACTGATTGCTTAGGAACAATACTTAAAATATTTGCTTTGAAAATAGTACCTGATTCAGCCAACCTGCAAAACTACTTTGACAAGAAGAGACCAAACTCATGAATGCAGGAGGTCAAAAGGATTACAATAATTAAAACAAAACAACCTCTCTCCTCCTTGGGGGACTTGTTCACAGGAATGAGATATAGGACAGTTCAGTGAGCACAGACTTTGGTAAGCAGGATAACTGGCTTGAGAAGTCCACCCTTCCCCCTTTATCCACCTTCCCCCAGAGCTGCAGCATTGCAATTCACACCCTCCCTTTTGTGCCCTCAGTTGTGTAGGTCCTCAAGAGAGCACTGACTGCTGTGCCTGCCTTACAGCAGAGTGTCACAAACGCAGGATAGAGCTGCAAATGCCAGTAGGGAGCACAGCACCCTTAAACTGACTTTACTGCTCATGCCAACACCTCAGCAGATTGTACTTTACGACCCAGGAGGAACACGATAGCATGCCTGGAGCAGCTAGATCCACCTGAGCTTCCATCAGGAGAGCATACCATGCTATTTTTTTAGCCACTTCACAGAATAGAGAATTGTAAGGTGGAAGTTTGCCATCCAAAACCAGCTTAATGGTGTGTTTTCTATTTTGCAAGATATATAACTTCCTCCTTTCTCTTGGCACTCACTCTTGCATACAGACCTTATTGTTATATAATCCAGTTCCAAAATTTAAGATCTTTCCTGATTAGGATACCTCTAAAGACCTCAGCACAGTAAAAGGTACCTCCTACTGTTTTGAATACAGAGTGATCAGCATTATTGAGGATGAGATCTTAAATTAAAACCAAGAGGAAAGTTATTTTTCTGGTGCTTACGAAATTTCAGGTACATAATGCTTGAGTTTCTAGTTCAGCTGTACTGCACCATAAGCTGAAGGGTATATTCAAGAAACTGAAACACATTCTTTACTCATTTTGCCTAATTTTCCACTGGAATACTAGTTTGTGAGTTTGAAAAAATGTATAAGAATAGAGCTATGCAACATACTCATTATAATTACTGATGTCTTAGAAGGTTTTGGAGAGGGTTGTTCATTCCTTTTTTTTCCTCTTTAAGATAAACAATTGTGCTTAAATGTCATTGTAAGTCAGAGCCACATGCTATTGAAAATAAATAGGAAGTTACATACCACATTCCCCTAGATATTAAAAATCCTTTTTGTTGCTTAAGAATGATTTTTTAATGTTTAGCCTTTCTAGAAAAATCTGGAGCTATGTTACTTTGCATCAGGCACTTTAAGAGATACTAACGAAAATGCCCTAGGTCTCCATAATCCTTTGTGGCTGATTAGGTACAGTAGAAGAATTTGTTTCATTAATTTGAAGGCCATGAGCCTGAATCCTCATATTGACCTGAAAGTAATGTTTTATTCATATTGTAGTGTTGTAGTCAAAACTCCAGAAATAATTAAGAGGACAAGCCTCAAACCTTAGACCTTTGAATTACAAAGATGGATATCCAGTTAATTATTGCACAATGGAGAAAGGGGAGCGAGGACTCAGCAGTTCTGATATATTACTATTGCCATCTACCTGTGAAAAGCTGATGAGTGGTCAAGTACATACCAATAAGTATGCCTTCAATTCCCAAAACATTCAGATGATTTCCACAGGTCACAGTTAAAAAACCTTCTTCTGGATGAAAAAAAAAAATTTAGACTTTAGGTTCAATTGTCTC
Organism: Pterocles gutturalis; assembly: GCF_000699245.1. Classification (NCBI taxonomy): domain Eukaryota; kingdom Metazoa; phylum Chordata; class Aves; order Pterocliformes; family Pteroclidae; genus Pterocles; species Pterocles gutturalis. The sequence continues at coordinate 35,860 of NW_010097736.1, read as the reverse complement.
CACTAGACTGACAAGGGAACACTCGCAAGTTCAGTAGTTTCAGGTAAGATTCACCAACAGGCAGTGACCAGCTCCCCATAGCCATTATCAACTGAAAGACAAGATGCCTGGATCTACATCCTCAATAATCAACACAAACATCCCACACCATCCTTGTAATATGATTTAGTCACACCTGTTCCTTTAAGCATCTCATTGCCAATAATCACTGTGGATTCCGTCTTGCTTGGGCTTTGACAACTCCCATGAATGTAGTAAACATTGGCTTTAGATGAGCTTTGGCTTATTTTACATCAATGCAGATAAGTGAGCTTCAATAAAGCTTACGGAATACATTCAAAATACATTAAACTCCTCTCATGTTTTATTATAATCTGACTTTTCCATATGTCATCAGACTACAACTGTTTCAAATACTGAACCACTGACTACAGTCAGTGGAGATTCAAATTATATATGTTATTGCCAGCACTCTTCCGTTTCTACACCAAGGTCTTTTTAATAAAGCCAAATCTTGCTCATAGATCTACAGCACCAAGAACCATTTGCTGTTCTCTTAAGGGACATCATGCTTTTCCCTTTGTTTATTTCTGTTACCATACCCTCACTTATCCCAGTATGGGTCACACATTCTTCTAAATTGCCATTTTCTTTTCCTTCCTTCCTTCCTTCCTTCCTTCCTAATACATTCTTGTCGTCCTAGTAGCTCATTTCAGGCATTAATCTCCTTCTTTAAAGATTAGGTTATAAGAAACTGCAAACAGGACTGCAAACAAAAAAAATAATGTAATCAATATATGCGGTAGTTCTTATTACTCTTCTTCTAGCACAACGCAATTACTTCTTATGTAAACTGACGTATTGATCAAGTACCAGTACAAGATATAAGCTCAAATTCATAACTATGAAGCTGCTGGTTTGAACTAACTTACCAGTATAAAAAACTCATACAAACTGAATATGGTTTAGGGACACTGGAGCAGATCCTACTCCAGACCACAACTAGAGTGCCTATCAGAAAGAGATGAAGGTGCAACACAACACTGTAGCCTCTGTATTTTCCTCGTTGCCGGTGATCCCTGGAACACCACGTATGAGAGAGCAGTTTGTTGACTACTTACTATGCCCATGATGTTTAAATCCCCATAAACCAGGATTAGGAAAGGACAAAAGGTACTTTAAAGCCACCTGTCATCATCTCACACTCATCCTGAGTTAAACACGGTGAAAGACTAGGGATTTGTGAGCAGTTTTCCATTTTAGTTTGACCTTTAAGTTTTAACACTATAATAATCAGGTTAAATTAGAAGAAAGGTATTCAAAGTATCATTCTCTCTGGGATTCAGTTATGGGTTAAAATATAAAAATAAGATATTTCCCATATTCTAGAAAACCAAAGAGAATAATTATTATTTTTGAGATTAAAAAACCTGCCACAACTGACCATTTCCACAGGGACACGATTGCACTCCGTGCTCTCATTCATATGCTGCAGGAGATGCCTTTTTTTTTCCCATAGCAAAAGGTAGCTTTCCGTGGGTCACATTCGCAGAATCAGGCTAAAGAACCTATCAACCCTGCAGATGTGGTACTGTTTCCAAATACAGGGGACATAAGGATATTTCAAGTAATACTTTCCATTAAAACTTGGTATCTCGGAGCCTAATAATTTTTTTACACTGTTCATCCAATTAATTCTTCATCCTATTTGAACCTTTGGGTGCCACTATCAAATAAGAGTGTGAAATTATTCTCATAATTGTTTTATTACTAAAACCTGAATAACACTACAGCATTTCCAGTATTTTAAGTAGTCTAGATATTAATTTATACTTTGATTTTTACACATGGACATGTACAGATTCTAAACAGAAAATTTAAATGCTTCTGTGATATATATATATCTGTGATAAAAGGAAGACTAGAGAAAAATGAGGTTCCTCTCTGGAAGGAAATGGGAGACCTGGTTACCCAGGATATGGAGAAGGCTGAGGTACTCAATGACCTTTTTGCCTCAGTCTTCACCAGCAAGTGCTCAGGCCACACTGCCTGAGTCACAGAAGGCCAAGGCAGGGACTGGGAGAATGAAGAACCACTCGCTGGAGGAGAACAGTTACGAGACCATCTAAGGCACCTGAAGGTGTACAAGTCATAGAATCACAGAATAGTTTGGGTTGGAAAGGACCTTAAAGATCATCTAGCACCTCCCATACTAGGACAGGCTGAGAGAGTTGGGGTTGTTCAGCCTGGAGAAGAGAAGGGTCCAGGACACCTTAGAGCAGCCTTCCAGTACTTAAAGGGGGCTACAGGAGAGGTGGGGAGGCACTCTTGATCAGGGAGTGTAGTGATAGGACAAGGGGTAACGGGTATAAGCTGAAAGAGGGCAGATTTAGATTAGATATTAGGAAGAAATTTTTTACTGCGAGGGTGTTAACACACCAGAACAGGTTGCCCAGAGCAGCTGTGAATGCCCCATCCCTGGAGGTGTTCAAGGCCAGGCTGGATGAGGCTTTGAGCAACCTGGGCTAGTGGAAGGTGTCCCTGCCCATGGCAGGGGGGGTGAACTGGATGATCTTTAAGGTCCTTTCCAACCCAAACCATTCTATGATTCTATCTCCTGCTCTGGAAAACACAATAATATATTAACTGATGCTTGCAACCTACTTACACGGATTTATGATAAAACCATTCTGTTATAACAGCAATTGCTAGCTAAGTTCCACGTATTGCTTTCAAAATTTCAAAAGCCAGTACTACATTTTAAAGAATTACTAGCAGTGTCTAAAAAACAGATAAGCATTTGTAGGAGAGGAAAATCCAGTCAGTCCACACACTAGGATTTAATTCTGGTATCAAACCACCACTAGAAAACTAGCCTCCAAGATACAAGATATTGGGATGATTTACAGGGGCTATGGAAGTGAGAGATCCTTTTTTCCTTTCCTTCCTCTTGCTACCTCTCTTCCATTGCATTCTGCCACCTAGCTGTTGGCAGGGCACAACTGTAAACAGCCCTTAATATGTACGATGTTATGGCTACAGACAACCCAGGAACGCAGCTATATTTCATGCATTTTAGTTGAAAATATCTTCATTGGGTTTGATCCATTTTGTATTTGTGAAGAACATGAGTAGACAAATCTGATATTGACTCAGTGTACAAGTTAAATTATACCAGTAAATTTTACAGAAAAGAGCATAGAACTAACAGTGTTATTTTAGATGTTTTGGGGAGAAGAGTAAGGAAGAAAAAAAAAAAAAAAGTGAGTGCATCTTCCAGTGTATCCACCACAGCCCATTCTCCCAGATGTGCTCAGTCTGAACATGCTCTCTCATGTCAGATTCCCAAACAGAAGGTTTGCCCTTGATTTAAACCCCTAGAGGTATACTGCATTTGTTACATTTTTGATACATGGCTGGCACGGGTGCTTGCTGAAGCACAAAATCAGTTGACAGTGGGCTGTACTGAGCCTTCTGTACAAAACAGTTTGATATTTTTAGGGCCTTCATCCCACGCTATCGCTCTTGTAGCACCTATGTAATTCATTGCTCAGTTTCCACTCACAGACGGGAAAGGTCAAAAATAAAAGCAAATCACTATAAACAATTTGAATACACTAAATATTGGTTTGGTGATTTTACCCTACAAGATAATAAAATACTCCCTTTTAGTTTTAATGTAATTTTGATCTTTATGTCTTCATTCCCCTATCTGCCAAACCAAGCAGAGATCTTTTCTACTGTCACTTGTTTCCTTAAGATAAAAAAGATAGATTGGTGAGGAGGATCAGAGGTAAAGCTTTGTTGGCAACAGCAGCATTTACATTTTCAGACTACTTAAGTTTGCAAGTCTAATAGGTTTTTTTAAATTTAGATTTGGTTTTGGTTTCTTTAAACTATCTGGCAGAATCCTCTCAGATTCTGGTTTTAGGTTCTTTTAATATTTGGTTTACACAATTTTCCACAGAGCATGAATGACAAAAAGAAGTCAACAGAATCTTTTCTATTAACTCAATTGCAACATCATAAAAGACCTCCCTTTCACATGCACATTTCCAGAAAGAAGCCCTGTTTTCCTTGAATTTGAATCTGTGTTGTGACATGCTGGAAGCTGACTCAAATTCTGCAGCTAGAGTCTGCTTCTTTTCTCAGCAAATTTCTTCAGGTAAAAAAGTGGGAGATGGTTGGAAAGAAGCCTGTCTCTTTTAATCTTATCTAAGGGCTCCTGAAAGGAGTTACAGCTGAAGATAAGGGATGTTGAGTCACATGCCTTTTCTGCCTTAGGGTCCTTATCATGTATGGGGAATGATGCCATTTCTACAACACCAATTTTAAGCTACTGCAATTCCAGCATCTTTACAAGAGATGTTCCTGATATGTACAAATATTAAGAGAACCAGGAATAGTGGTAACATTTAACTGTGATGGTAAAATTAGAGCTACCACCAACTGCCACTGCAATGCCAAGTAAAAAAAATAAAAGCTATGCTTGGCCTTTGAAGTGATCTTTACTTCAGCTGCCCCTGGCTAAAAGGGTTTAAGGGGAGGAGGAAAAATTTTTCCTGATCTCTGAGGTGACATTTAACAGACCTGTGAAACAGACATGGTCTGCGAGGGTCTACTCAAGAAGGCCTATGGCATGGATGACTTCTAAAAGCAAAAAAAATAGTAATGCATTCAGTACGCTTACCATCTCATTCTTTGACAAAGGACTTCTTCCTTCTTGACTTTATCTTTCTCTTGAAAGTAACCATTACCAACAGGGCTGAAATGAACCAAATACCTGACACAGTGAAGACTGCAGGAAAGAAACACACAATATTCAAAGAATCTTACATCAAAATCCTTGCAAATTCTTGCAAATATCTCCTGCTTGCATTTGTAGAGTAACTGTCTTAACTATACTACAGCATGCTTTTTAATATACAATGACCAGAACCAGGAGCAACCACTTCTAGTTCAGGCAACTTCACATTTTTTATTATAATTTTAAAATCCTTCCACTAGAACTTTACATATTTAGAGTGGGGTGTGAAGTTCTACTCCAGACCAGAGTTCTCAAGAGGTTCTCAAGCCAGGGAGGCAAGAATGGCTAAGATCCACTGCTTTGCACGACACTACAAGCACTATAAGCAACAGGCACCATAGGTAAAAATGGTTGCTGCTTTGCCTAGGTCAGGCTTCGTGAGCATGCACAAAAAAGCATACCTCTGTTTCCTTCAGCCTAACCTTATGCATTATCCATTTCCCAATTTCCAGTTACAGCTTAGAAGCATCATCCCACAACTCAACCACCTCTATTGCATGTTCGTTGTTATTATATAATTCAGTGAGTTTTGAACCATATTTTGGGCAGTTCTGTCTCACAGTGCCCTCAGCATCTCTACTCTCTACAAACCAACGTGAAGCAATTAAAGATGTTCTACAAAAAAAGCCACTAATCTGTAAGATATGTATCTGCAGCTGACATGTCCACATAAAGAACTGCCTAGTTAGAACATAAAAGATGCAATGGATATGCTTCAGGATCCAGTTCACAGAAGATACTTCAATGTCCTAGTATTCACCTACCATGTATTTTGAGGTTATCTCAGTTCAACATACAGTCTCAAGAATATAAGAAACACAGCACTAAAAAGGTTCTTAACTTTAATTGTGATGAACATTCCTTTCCAGTTATCTCAGCTTTGTCAGTACTACTGCCTCACTCTTGAAAAGGAGTTTCATCAGGGGAAAAAAACTTCCTGAAAACATAAGCAATAAATGCAGGTAATTAAAAGAAGTGGGGGAAGGAGCAGGCTCCTAGGCTACCTTTGGCTCTCCAAAAAGACAGAAAAGATGAGTTTGGAATTTGCTTATTTTGGAAAGCTCCTGAAATTAATTTTGCTTAACTGTTATTATATCTTTACACATTCCCTTGAGTTTGATTATGCTTTTCTGAATGTCTTCATAGTCTGAGATGATTCAAAACAGAATTAACTTTAACCATGAAAACATTACATTACAGCACTTTCGTTTCAGCTGAATCACTTATAGTCTAAGCCCCATTCACACAAGCAGAGCTTGACAAAACTCATTTACTACTATTTGATGTTCCCCAAGTAATTTTTTTATCGCCCTGTCTGTCAGGTGGAGAAATGGACAACATAAGGAAATGTAATATAGCCTTAGACATGTATTGTATATGCAATATCCAAAGCTCAATTAATACCTTTGGGAAGAAAGTGTAGAAATGCTGTCTTTAAAAAAACACTTCATTTTCTGCAGTGCAGAACAACTGAAGCTTTTCAAGTGGTTTTCAGAGGAGAAGGCTGAAGGGCTGTCACATGAGATTAACTCTAAAAAGGACTAAGTCCCTATATAAAGGAAAAGTGTATGCAAATGGCAGTAATATACGAAGCAGGCTAGGTTAACTAACAAAGCCTGCATCTCAGGCATTCCAGAAGGCAATGCTATTCATATGAAAGATCTTACCCACCCTTTCTCTACTTCGAGGACACCTCCAGTAACGCACACTCCATTACAGGCCAGTGCTTGCTCAGCAGTTATTTATGATAGCATTCCACAGGTCAGGAAGGAGGAAAGAACACCTATTCTCATCTACATATTTCTGATTCATCCGTAAAGCACAATGCCCAAACAGAACATTCAACAGAAAAAACAAAACCGTAAGACTACCACATGACATGTTTTAGTCCCTTTTTGAAGCAAAGTGGCTATAGTCATAACACTGTTACTCCTACATGACAGATCAATTTCCTGAATTTTTAAAAAAAGTGTATTAGTCGTAGTACTGATATTAATAGCCTTGCTCTGTCAGTCTCCCCAAAGCAAACCTCTGCAGGCAGCAATGCCCACAAAACGTCCATACGTGAGTCAAGACTGACACCCAGTGGCCATATCTTTTAACTGATTTTTCCCCAGTATGCCAACCTGCTGTAAGGAGATTCCAGTGAGATTCCAACTCCACACCTTCAGCCTTTTCTTCTGAAAACCACTTGAAAAGCTTCAGTTGTTCTATAGCATACGTAATATGAAAATAAATCAGATGAAAACTCACATTATATATAAACTTACTTGTTTCCTCAAGAACCTCTAACAAGTCAGATGTTTTGTAGCACTATGCACGCGTTTATCAAGTTTAGAATGCCATGTGCTTTAAAAACGTAGAGAATCTAGTCCCACCTTTCTAATCATTATGGTCAATAAATGACAATACCAGAAGGAGAGGAGAAAGATGTTTGATATTAAAGCACTATGGTAGGTTAACTACTTCAGAAATTGACATCTATTTTCTGTATTTCCACATAATCGTGTTTACACGGAGTAAAAACTGAAAGCATAGTATTAGATTCAAGTATTAGTGATTAACTAGTGACTGATTTTACTTGATGCAGCATTAATATACATGTTCTTGCCACTGAACTTCAATCTACCACTAGGGGAAGTAATTTTTTTGTAAGCAGAATACAGAACACATGCAAAATGATCATCATGCCTGAAGTTTACTTTCTAAATTTCTTGCTTCATTTATTTCAAAAGCACAATACTGTAACAGACAAGTCTATTTTGATTGGGAAGTAACATAATCTAACTGAGACATAGGTAAGTAATGAATTTGTTTGTGAGATACTTCAAAATAAAAATGCTTATTTTTATAAGCCTCAAAGACACAAGCTGTTATGATTTTGTCCAAGCATGGTGCCTTGACAGGCATTACTACATAGAGTTAAGGTTCCAGCTTATCCAAAGATGGTATAGCAGAGTTTTGTGATACTAGCAACAAGTGCCTTCTTTACCATATGCCCCGTCTTTGGTAAATGCTTAGCAGCATGACCCTTCAATATGGTCAACAAAATATGGCAAAATGATGCAAATATCACTAGTCTATCATGACATGTGGTTATTATTTCACTGACACTATCAGCAGTTTAGTGAATGCTTGCAAGCTGCAAGCTCCAAGGCAGCACATATCAGACTAACAGAATGAGATTCTCCACTAAAAGGTGGGAAAGTAGCAACAACCTAGCAAAGTGGTGGTCTGTCTGGCAAAACACTGCTTTTTGGATTGGTGTTACTGTTTTACAAGCTAAAACACCCAAGAATCATTTCTTTCAGAGGCACTAGGTTTTCCATCGCAACATCATAACCAGTGAAAATATCAATACCCTGAAAAGTCTGAAACAAAAGTCTCTGAATTTTGAGTCTGAGCTACAGTTTATCTTCCTCAGACAGCAATAGTATCTTGAAATTATTTGTAATCCCATTTGGAGGAGATTATGCAAATTAAATCCTCTCTCAAAATCACTTTAGATGGAATATGAATGCTGCACATGATGCCAATTCTGAAGCATCAGTTGCTTGATCTGAAGTACTTCAGCTTCCCATTTGAATAGTAATAGGAGAAGATAGTCACCTCTCCAAAACACAAAATCTATGCCTAATATTAAAAGGATTACAGCTTTAGAACTGCATGGAGCTTGACTTTTTCTACCAAATCTCTATCGTTTTCATCTGCAAAATAGTTACTACATATGCAAAATGCTTTAACTCGGTAAATGTATTTCCGGCAGAGTAATTCCCTTTCCAGTTATCAGAAAGTATCTTCTCTAAATGTGCTAGGTGAGATTAAAGCATCTGCTTTTTACTGCAACTCCATCAAAATACATGAGCTTCCACTCCTGAAAAATGTAATCATTGTATTTAAAAAGGAACAGTGTAAAAGAGTTTTGTATTGCTAATTACAGTTACCATGCTGTTGAAAATCAGGCTGGTGGAAGAAAATAGCTACGCAAAGTATACTTTACAATAAGAAGTAATTGAGATGCAACAGCAAATTCAAAATAATTACTTGTCTAAGTAGGTTTTCATTGGCACCAATGTAGCAAACCAGATCTTTATGATTTGGTTTAGTTTTCATTTTAAGAGTATTCTTGCTCTAGTTAAATGTTCAGTATCATCAAATGTTCAGTCAAATATTTTGTATGTTAAAATTCTATCTGTATGCTTTTATTTATATGCTTTAATTTCCTTGTTAGGCTGAATGCTACAAATACTTTTGAAAATAACTGTTACTCATGTATAGATATGTTTACATACTTGGGCTGTAAGGTGGAAAATATCTCTTAATGAGGAAAACTAAAACTAAAAATGAAAGGAGAACTATTAGAATAAAAGCAGAAATAAGCAAATACCTTCAAAATAAAACAAAAGCTAATATATTGATATTACAGGCAGATTATGAGTATTTACTTACCACCAAAATGCTCAGAGTGAGCTTTCGGCTGTATCGTATAGACATAAAATGGGAAAGTACTGAGGACAGCGTCCTTCCTTCTATGCCTCATCAGAGTTTAAGTTTTCTTGCTGCATATCCTGAAAAATGTTGCAGAAGAGAAATATTTTAAAAAGAGGGAAATTGAGAGCCAGGTTCATATCATCTGCAAACGAGAAGGCCACATTTACCACTCCAGTCCCAAAGAATCATTAAAATCCGTTGGGAGCTACGAAAAGAGTAACTCTTTGCCATCAAAGACCTTGCTTACAGCATTTTCCACGACAGTGAGATTAGATGAAAACACAATAAAGCTGATTTGCTTTGATCAGCTCTTTCAGACTACATGCTCGGGATCTGTACCAAAAAGCACAGACAAAATCCTGGCCTCACTGGCATCAACAGCTCTGCCACTACGTTCGTGTACACCAAGATTCATTGTAGGTTTTTATAAGACTGTGCCATTAAGAGATAATTTTCTATGTAGAACAATCAGGTTTTGTCACAAAATATAGGTCCAAATTAAAAAAAAATTAAAACTGCAGCCACAACAGTTGGCAAATAGAAGTTCATTTGTCAAGACTTACCATACTCAGCAGACTATTCAGCCTGAATCCGGAGCTGTCAAATCCACTTAAACACCTTTTGCAGTCAAAAGATAAAACATGGGTTTCTATTTTATCCTTCTCCAGATACAATCTTCAGAGAAGTTCTGATTTTTAAAATTTTCTTGTTTAATTACTTTGAGTATTTGAACTTTTGAAATGTTTTTCTTAAAATTCACACGTGATACAACTTACGGGATTGAGAGCCACATGGCTCTTTAATATTGGGATTCAAAATATTGTAATGGTGTGCTTTCATTATTTTACGAGTTCAAGTCAGGTAGGTTTTTGTTTCTTCTGGGCACTTTGGTCATGTACTGACATGTATAGTATAATGAAATAAATACTCTTGAAATACCATTACAGCATGATGCAGTCAGGTTAAATGGTCAAGACTGTCTTGAGGCCATGAAACACTAGAAGCAGATTGTGTGAAATGTGCTTGTTTTTAACAGTTCACAGCAGATAAGATATGTGCATTATTCACATTGAGGTGGCAAAAAAATGGAAACGCCTTTTAGAAGCATCACATCAAGCCCTTTGGGACAAAAAAAAAAATTACCATCAGAGCAGAGGAAAATCAGAAGCATGTTCTGTTTGCTTCATGCTGCTCCCAAAAACTGGGCTCCATGGTGTCTGAGTATTCCTTTAGCATATACAAATATTTAGATGGTATTTTGCCAGCGATGCTGGTTCATGATTACTTCATCTCCAGTCCTGTTGCAGGCTTGTTGGACAGCTGAAGAAGGACTAGTCAGGGCTCTGTGACATTCTAGTGACATAATATCGTGCTAGAAGACATTAGTTAATCCAGTTTAACAGAAATTACTCGAGGCTTCTCAATCATGTACTGAATTTTGCTAAACAATGAATGAAGTGGATGAAGTGGTCACAGTTGAGCCAGATCAGGCTGTAAGAAGGGTACCCACGGAGGGGAGGGACAGATGAAGAAGAGAGCACCAGGAAAGAAGTTTGGAACAATCAGGCTTTCTGCTACTTCTGCCCATTGAGAAATGATAGTGAGGGCTCTTGCTGGCATAGTCAGGTCATGCTACACCACAGCAATCAGCACCTCTAAGCCCCAATTCTTCATTCACTGTCCCTTCAAAGTGGCCTGGCAACCTCATGTAGCTCTGAAGCTGTCACCACCTATGCAATGGTAACAGCAGTGACAAAGGGGTGGAATACCCCTTTGGCTTCCCTTCTTAATAGTGCTTAAACTCAGTATAAAGGGGGTATCTTTCTTCATGATATTTCTCTTCACAGTTATAATACAATAAGGAATTTCCTTTGATTGATTATAGCCTACTTACCTGTGGTTTTAAATAGCTCTCATATAGACCTTTATTCTTTCAAAAAAATGCTAGGCCTCATTTTTCAGATTGAAATACTGAGATCAGACAGCTGAGAACTCTTGGATTACAAACAGTGACAGAAAAAATCCAAAGATCTGGATATCCAGCAATATTTGTGACTTCAGTTGGTGCAACTGTAACATAGCCTTTATATTCATTTCAGCCTTTGACTCTTGCAAAGATTACCAATTTTAATGCCAGTTACTGTCATGTTGGAAGCATATGTGAGCTGGGGTAGCTGGGCCCAACTTAGTCAAATAAATATGCAAGTATACAGGGTTACCTCCCAGAGATGTCAAAGATACTTACATATGTTTAAATAGTAGGTGCACAGAAATGTAACTGTGTGTTGAAGCATCCAATGTCTAGATTCCTTAAGATAAAATATGAAACGTTGTTATTCCTTTACAAAAAAAAAATTAATTTTAGCAGTGAATTTATAAAATTTAAATGACATTTTGAATGTTCCTAATCATAGCTTTTAAGACACTTACTCTATTTAGAAAATACATACAGTGTAATGGCATTAAAATGTTAAATAAGCACTTGGTAAAGTTTGTAGCAAATGAGGCAAGAAAGCTTGCTGTTAATTTTAATTTTTAAGAGTTATCTCAGATGCATCACTGTACACATATTTTACATTGGTATCATTTCAGTTTTGAGATGCAGTCACCATAAGAATAGTTCAGGTACTGAGACCATCAACTTCAGAAGACTGCAAGTCTAGAAGTGTACTGCATGGTATGTCACATACCTGGAATTCTGGACAAAAAAAAAATACCATGCATCCCACGCAAATAGGTATAAATATGCAGAGGCCCCACTAAGCTTTTAAAGTTGCACCTGGCCAAAAAAAAAAAAAAAAAAAAAAAAAAAAAAAAATTTGTCCTGAGGGTAAACATCATTCATTAATAATAGGAAATATCCTGAAGCCAAGAACTTGCTACTAAACACACAAGCAGAATAGTTACTTAATTAAGAAATTATTTGCCAGCTATGTTTTAAGGTAGGAATTAGCAGTGAAAATGAAAGAATGACAATGTTTTGCTTATGGAAGACACACAATCCCAACCATAGTTAACATGCTTTTTCTTGCTACAATTAGATTTTTTTTCTGTAAGATTTAGGGGATATGTGAGATTTATTATATCTATTTCAGTTAAACACCATATCATTTGTATTCCCTAAAGGGCAAAAAATTGCCTTTTCATTCCTTGCCTTAATCAAAATCTAAATATGTCAGTGTAAGCATGGAAAAATAAAAGTGGCTGGAGAGAAATAAACATCAATTATTTACAACCTTGAAAGAAAATTCTTTCTTAACTGTAACTGTAGCACACATAGCTGTATGTGGGCTAGTTTCAGTTTAGCTAAGGACAAGCAGCTGTACAATATTCAAACTTCCACTTCAGCCATCCTAGTTCACCGATTTAGCACTAGTTACAGGCAAAGATGGAAAATAGAAAACAAGGTTAGAGCCATTGCAAATGGTGTCCAACTGCATTGTTCTACCAACCAGTCCCTCCCACCTATCGAATTCGGAGCCAGAGCTGCATCCTTTCTCCCCACTCCCCTCAGCCTCTTTAGCTGTGACTGTCATAAGTGAGCTGAGCTCGTTGACACTTAAGATGGAAAGGAGGACAGCAGTTAGCATTGGGTCCCCTTTGTGTGCATCCAGGTGAAAAATGATGGGTCCACAGGAAAAAAAAAGGTATGTATTTCTGTGGAAAACAGATTAATATGTTTGCTTATAATGCAAAAGCTTTCTGAGGATATTTGAAGAATCAGGTGACCAGCTGCAATCACTGGTAAAAGAGCCTTCAGGATCCATAGCCACCGAGCTTAGGTTTTGAAGGTATCATAGTATATGTCAGTCCTTGTTCTCTATTACAGCCTTTGAAAGGATAGGAGTGGCTGATAAGCATGGAGAAACTATACAGCTTTCATACTGGTATGTCTTTTTTGACCTCCTTATGCTGGGCAATCTTGCCATCAACTGAAATTTCAGTTGGTCCAGTCCATGGGTGAGTAAATATCTTTCTACTCCAGCAGTAACAGGAATCCCTCGTTATAAGGAGATTCATTCAGGTCTGAAAGGGATCCTGCAGACACAGACCACTATGATGATGTTGAAAATGTGCTGCTCAGTACCAAAAGCTGCCAAAGTATGACAGATGTGCAGAAGTACAGGGGTGAAAGGTGTGTGGTAGTGATGGGAGAAGAGAGTGAACACAACGGGGCTGGTGTGTGGGGGGTGTGTCGGGGTGAGAACAGTCCTCTTCCATAAATGTGCAGGTATGGATTAGGATTTCTGTGTGGAAATGGCTGTCCGAGACCAAACCTAGGGTGCATGTGTATAGCCTGGGGAGGAGGAGAGGGGTGGGTGGATGCCGAGAAGGGGGAGCCAGGATTGCTGTTCTTCCCCTTTTTCCTTGTCTCTGTCTGCTGGCCCCTCCTGACACACGACACCAATTCTCACAGGAGCTTACAGCCCAACTTCTCCCTCCTTTCCTCACAGAGCATCCAGCACAGGGAGCACAACGCAGCTGCCAGCGAGCCCAGGATAGCATCCTGCATCTCTGCAGAGCCTTTTGCTTAGGAACATCGAGGTAAGGACCCCTTGTCCTCTCAGTGTCTATGAGAACCAGAATTCCTGCCCTAAAGTAGCAGGAGCTGAGAAACCCTGCGGACACGGCTGTGTTAGGGACTTCTGTGAGATGCTTAGTTCTCGCAGGTTCATTCTTGACACTAAGATGCCCTTTTGCTACGCGTTGTGCCTACCTGGGGAGAGCTTGCAGAGAGATGACAATGAAACAGAAGTGGGGCAGCCTGTGAGCCCAGGACAAACAGCTCTGGTCCCTGCAGAAGGAAAAAGTCCTGTCAACAGGTAGCTGTCAAGTTTTGGCTCAGCACTCTGGGTCCACATATCCCCAGGGCTGCACAGCAGGTACACTCATGCCTGGACAGCACTCTCAGACCAGGACTGTTCCTCTGTAGGACTGCTGAGGACAGGGGGGGCTGTGACAGCACAGAGAAGTATGCATGACCCTCAGCTCCTAAGTAAAGAGAACAGGGAAAAACTCAGGTCTGCCTCTGTACCTCCATCTCTCCATGCCAGCTCTGGAAAAATCAGGTTTAAAAAAAAACACCCCTGTGAATGATACTTGGGATTCATGCTGCATCCACATGGGTATAGTCAAGGTTAAGATTTCTCTGAAGTGATGGTTGTACAAACACTACCCGGCAGTGAGAGAGAACTGAAGTATGTTTGTAAAATGTCTATCTCCAGTTTGTCATGTACTAGAACTATATGCGCAATGCTTGAAAATCACACCAGTATGTCTCTGTTTAGTATTTTTTACATCTTTTGGAGAAGATCTTACCAAAAGGAAAATAAAATCAGCTAGTTTTTAGGGACTATATTTTAAAATACAGCCTGCTAAGCAACTTGTTGATGTAAAATCGAATAATACTTCATTGTTCTCATACTGCTGTACTTCTGTGTTATTATTTGTGTCGTTTAGGAAACAGAAACCAAACAAATTATGTTCTTCAGATTGTGGTGGCTTTTGTGGATACTTGAACACCATGAGGTTTTATCAGAAAATCTCAGGGAAGAAGAAAAATACAGATTGAGAAGACCAAAACCTAAACAGATTCTGTCAAATATTGTAGAAAAATATCCCAGCCCAAGTGATCAAGGTGAATATTGTCATTTTAAAACAGGTGTGGGGTTTTTTTTGCCCTGATTCATTTATTTGGGTTCTGGACTACATGGGTAACTTGCCCTCTAAGATATTGTTTACAATCAGACAGCCTTGCCTCATCCTACACTTTCATGTGACTTATTTTTGCACTTTTGTCTTTTCACTCCCATCTTTTCCCTCCCCTTTTGTGTATTTCAGAAACGGAGATTACTTCTGGGCTTTTTCATGATATGGCTGATAGCCTGTTACTGTCACTACAAGAATAATAGCCCATATAACTGTATATCTATAGAAGTAGTGTCATCAGTAGTTCAGAAAATTGATACTCTACAGATCCTGCTTTTGGAAACTTTTATGTCACTGGATGTGAGTTTCAGCATCAGGGACAAAATTTACCTCTATCAAATCACATTGCAGTGTCTTATTCAGTAAGACTAATTTTCCTGGAGATGACTTCCACTTTCCCAGTCTTCATCCTGGTAGGATATTCAGTGAAATACCAGGCAAGAGAACAGAATGAATGTATGAAACCACTACAATATTCTTCATTTCATACTATATGACGTTATCTCACCTTCAGTTTCTTATTCCTTGGGGCATCCGTTCTGGACCACATTCCTCAGCCTCTATATGCTCTATCTTCATGAGGGTCTCACACTTGTTATCACAGGTGCTTTCAAAAAATTCCATAATTGCACTCCCACTTTTGAAGCCTAAAATACATGTAAGGATAGAATAAGATTTAGTATGAAATCACTCCACTCACCTACCTACCTATCTATTTATTCTAGATGAAGACTGCATTCTGGAAATTGCTTTTTTACTGGACAGCTCTGAAAGTGCTAAGGACTATAATCACGAACAGCAGAAAAAATTTGTACTGGAACTTGTAGACAGAACAAAAAGTCTGCAGCTTAGTTCTGGACGTACCCTTAGCTGGAGGATGGCCTTACTTCAGTACAGCAGCACTGTTTTCATAGAGCAGAATTTCCATGATTGGAAAGGTCCTGAAGCATTCAAATCCCACATTGCTCCCATCACCTACATAGGTCATGGCACCTATACAACTTATGCTATAACTAACCTCACACAACTCTATATGACTGAAGGGACACCAGGTAGTGTGAAAGTAGCTATGCTCTTCACCGATGGAGTAGATCATCCAAGAAACCCAGATATTTTTGCAGCTACAGCTGATGCTAAACACCATGGAATTGTATTTTTCACAATGGGAATGACCAGAGTGGCTGAGGAGGTTAGCAATGCTGCCAAGCTGCGGCTCCTGGCCAGCGTCCCAGCATCCAGGTTTGTTTTCAACCTCCAGGAGAAAGAAACTGTGGAGAAGGTTCTCAAAGAAATGGTAAGTATGAGAAAGAATTTGAAATAGTTATAGGAACATATGTAAAAATTGGTGTTATTTCCAATATTTTTAAATACTTGTACTATTGAAGAAACCTGTACTTTTTACATGTTAAAGGAACCCACTTATTAATAAGACCACTGTGCCAAAGTACAGGTTTCCTTTCTCTCCCCACCATTCAGACCTTGCCAGCCAAAACATTTGAAGTTGGAAACTGAATTAGACTTAGACTGTTCTTCCTCCTAGGAAAAGGTTTTAAAACTCCTTTCTTAAAAAAATAACCAATTTTTGACATCCTAGTGCTTTCTTCTGTAGGAAGCAGGAATGTGACATTGCCTTTTGTACCAAAAAAGATGCAGCTCTTGCAGAAATTAAAATAAATTTGTAGACCTTAATGGAGAGATGTCAATTTAGATAAAATCTGAATTGGCCATAAACATCTTTAAATTTCTAGGGAAAACCTACCACATAATCAAGAGGAAATGTGTAAATTGAACTTGAAGTTTTGCTTGGGTGCCTCTCTTCTGCATGTGAACTTAAGTTATAGGAAAAAAAAACACCCTGCCAAGTATGGAGAACAGAGGCATCCTCCAACTTATAAATCTGGTGACACAAGCTGTGGATGAAGTCCTGATCTGAGCATCACAGAGATATAAAACAGAAATATGAATAACAACCAGAAGACTTCTGCAGTGAAACTGACGCCTAAGTGATCTCATACAGGCCTAGAGCATGTACACAAGCTGGCCTTCCTGCGTCTCTGTTGTTCACTTCAACAGCCTGCCACTCTGCATTGCTTTCCCTGCATATCACCCTTCCCATCTTCTCTGGTTTCACCATTGCTTTCTGTATGGCAGCAACCACCACTCAAGTGACCAAACACACTTTTTTATCTGTTCCAAATAGGTAGCCATCCTCAGGTGCCTTATTTTGAGAACATGGCTGCTGTCTGGTTTAAATAATGGCTCTGGCATAATTATATGTGCATACATGTGAACTTTAGAGATGTATATTGCATTGCTGCTCATCAACACATTTATGTCCTCTCAAGAGACTACATCAGTTGTGAAAAGTGGGAGGAGGAATGCATTGTATGTGGGTGTTTCAGCTGTAGAGATCTTCTAAATAAATAACAGAGCTAATTTGATTATGATAACTTCATAGGATCACTGTCAAAGTCAAATCTTTTCTAAGGTTTTCTTACTGTTCTCATTTTGTTTGTGCTTAACAGTATGTATGGAAGAGTTTCTGGTTTTGTTAAGTGTAGAGTATGCATCATTCTCTCCTATGAGAGAGCTGCTGCCCTTCAGCACTTTGGAAATGATGTAGTTTCTGGGTGTGTTGTTCCCATACACCTAGCTAACCATGTTGTTTCACGTCTGTTTACCATTCCAATTTTAGCAAATTATGGCTTGACAAGGAGAATCAGTGATTTGTGCAGTCAACAATCTATAACTGAAATTATTTAAAGTATTGGTTTGAATTGAGAGATTTCTAGAATTAAAGCTTAATTAATGTTAGTTAATATGTTAATTGCATCATTTAATTAACTAGCTGCTGAAGCAATTTATTTTAGCATCTTTCAGTGTCCTTCTTGTAGAGCTGGATTATGACTTGAAGTTTCTAATGTTGTTTTGAATATCTGTCTTTACAGAAAGATCTGTCTGAGGAAGAGGTAAATATTTTTTTCCTGTACTAAACTACTGCCTAATATAGACATTTACAATTATATGGAAACATAATTCAACAAAAATGACAGCTCAGAAAGTTGGTTAAATATTGAGTCTAGTGAGACTGCCTTCAAATAAAACATTATTTTGTATTTGCAGGACAGAGCTTTAATTTGCTATCTTAATGTCATTTACTTTCCCTCCTTATTTTCAAAGTTGAAAAAGAACAATTAGTGAGTATTCAGGTTAGCAAGAATTTTCTGACACGTCTCAGAAAATCAGTGGATAAGAAAACATGATACAGAGCTGAATGTGGTGCAGTTCTAGCCATTAATGTTCTTCCCATGTAACAGAGTTTTAAAAAAGGAAGGAACTTCAACAAAGCTCCACCATTGCACTTTTCAAGTTTGTCCACACTGTGTCACCCTGACTGCAGGCATTGGTAGGTCTGGCTGCCATTTTGGGGGGAATAAAGTCAGCTTTCCTTTCAAAGATCTTAGTTCTACTTAAGGTACAGTTTTCTCAGGCAAAGACTGTTCTGATGACCAGCTCAAGGAAACTGCTAAATATTATGTGTTTGCAAAACTTGAAGCATTTTATTTTTCACTCATTTCCACTGGCATGTTGATTTTTCTCTGCCAAAAAAAAAAATCCTGAAGTAGTGAGATCCTGTCCTTGGGAAACATATTGTTACTAATTGGGATATTCAGAAAAGAATGATATTTAAGGCCTTCACTTCTAGGCATCTCCAAGCTGAGAGGAGGTTTAATAAATAAACCAAAATTAAAAACAACATTCTTTACTCCTCCTCCAAAAATAACCCAGTATCTGTAATAATTCTGTATTATGTAACAGTTTTAAAGTTTCAAAAAGCTTCGAAAAATCACACGACTACATACCATAATAATGTCTGACTGGGACATATGACAGTAGACATGACGGAAGAAAAAGTAAGATGAGAAACTATTATAATTAATTGCATTAACTAGATAAAAGTATACATCCATAACATGTTTTGCTTATAGGCCAAGCTCAAACTAATCTATAATCTATCCTACAGATAGTGGAGTAAAGTGGCAAAAGGATGCAAGATGTTTTCTTACCCCTTTGTCTCGGCTATCTCTACAGTGACTAGCAATAAAAAAATATCTACAATCATAGAAACAGCACACCAATAAACTGACCTTGTGAAGGGTTTGGAGGTAAAGCCATTATTGAGATGACCAAGAATGATACAGATTTTTGGATGGAGCGTAGGAGGCCACATTCCTGACGAGTGGCGAACTGACGGTTAAAAGATTTCTGTAAAACATGTAAATATAACTGGCTTCTGGTCATTAGTGGTGTACTCAGACTAGCCATACAGTAACTTTAAAAGTTCATGTGTTTTCTAAATGTTGTGAAAATGTGCTGATTTGGACTATTTTCATTGAAAGTGTCCCCAAGCTGCCACATGTAACTGTGAGAAGGGGGAAAGAGGACTTCCTGGCCCTGCTGTAAGTAGCTGTCATTTCTGAAATAACTGATATACAGTACAAATCAGGATTGATTTCATTGTTGGAATTTTTTTAGGAAATTGTTTGAACACAAATCCCGAGACAACCAAAGTTAAAGGTTCAGTACATAGTCCTCCATAGTTCATTGCATGGAAATGTCACACCATAGGAAACGCACAGAGAGACCCACAAATGCTATGAGACACTCCCTCTGAAAAAAAGAAGTGTGATGTGGTGAGGAGACAGCAGTTTAAAACACAGGAAGGTCCTGTGTGGAACAATAATTCACCTGTTACAATCAGACAACCAGACCAGGTGGATCTAACTAGCCCCAAGTCAAACATTAATATCTGAAAAGCTCTCTGAAAGGGAGAGAGAGCAAGAGGCTGAAGCACTAGGAACAATTGAGACAAGAGACTTGTAAAGAGGGTAAAATAGACTGGACTTCTTTCAGAATAGCCTCACAACTAGAACCCCTAGACAAATCTAAGGGATTGCTTCATACAAGGTTTGGTGTTCTAAACTGCAGTGTGTATGCTTCAAAAAGAACTCTTGGCGCTGAATGGTCTGATATTATACCCCTAACATCGAGCTAAAGCACCATAGTACCTTATAGCCCTTGCTCAAGGTGAAGAGACAGGGTGAGAGTTTGAAACAGAGCCCTAGAGAGCTGCCTATCCTCATCCTTTTGACCTGAACATCCTATACGTACATAAACAGAAATGCATACCAGTTTTATCCGGTACAGTACAGCAGGATAAACTGTACACTTTAATTGATAATTGAAAATGTAGCCTCTCGTGTACAAACAGTAGTTTTGTTTGGGCTAGTGTTCAATGTGTTTACTTGGAGAATGCAAGTACCTCTTAAACAAAAGCATACAACTCAAAGAGTTCATAAAAAACCAAAACTCCCATTTGGCAAGCTGGGTAGCTACTAAAACATCTGATCACCTCTTTTCTTCAGAGGAGAACTGAACAATTTTTGTTTACAACAAAGACAAAAGACAAAAATGTCTGCCTATTGAGTTGGTCCTGCTGCTCGCAGACATTCAAGGCAGAGATTTTTAAAAATAAATCTACAGGAAGCAAATATCCTAAATACATAAAAAAGTGTACATATTGTAAAATAAAATTATTTTACTAACATATAAGAATTTTATTTTGCTGTTTTCAGGGTAAAAAGGGCCGCACTGGGGATGATGGAGCTCCAGGCCTGAAAGGAGCAAAGGTGATGTGATTTTTCAGATTTAGGAGAAATATTTGGTACTTCATTAATATGGAAATACTATCCTAATAGTGCCCATGTACTTTCCACCTGTGAATTTCTTAAACTTCATCTATCCCCTTTTGCTGTAGTAAAGACTAAGATTCTTTCCAAATTACAATCTTATATCTAACATAAAATCATCAGTGTAAAAAGAAAAAAGAGGGAGCTGGTATATTCCCTGTATTGCATTGAGATATCTACTCAGATAATCAGGACAATACTATCTTATCCTGATTTCACTGACCTTGATGTTGGATTACTCATAGGGGGAGCCAGGTCTTAATGGAATCCCAGGACGAGATGGAATAGAGGTAAAAAAAAGATTTTTTTTTTCCCCTTCTCCAATGAGCAATGTTTCTTCAAGGCAAAACACCACTTCTTTTTTTTTAATTATAATAGCAATTTTCAGTTCTGATTTACCAGCTAATGATTCATTAATACTAAAAGAACTGAAAACATCATTGCTTAAAGAAAGGGAATAATTCCTTCTTATAAGAGTGATCTAGAAAATATTCTCTAATAATACATAGTCATTCCTAAAAAGTGTGAAAAGCTCTGACGAGAATGTTACAGAAATTGACACTTTGCCTGCATCTTTATGGGTCAGTTTAAATTTTTAATTTGGCAAATAAAAGATCCAGTGTGTAACAGCAATGAAAATGTTGAATTAAATACATCTAGGAAGAAACTGTAGGACGAGCCTCTTAGTGCTTAGCTCTGAATTCATTCACTTATGAAACACTCTACTTTATATTTTCTTATTTATTCAGTATATCCTTTTTAATTAGTGACTTTTTAAATTCCCTTATTTTAGCATGTTTCTCACTAAGACGGAAATATGAACTCCAGTTGATCTGCTTTTACATCACCAAAATCCCAGTTTAAAATTACACTTTCATAAGATTTGTCACACATACAACGGTATCTATTATGACCAGTAGGTGCTGTATTTAAAGTCATATTGCCATGTTTATCAGAGATCACCTTTTCTACCTAATTGTTCATTACAACCTGCAATGCTGTTTTTCTAGAGAGAGTAGAATGTTAATAGTGCCAATACTTATATTCTTATATTTGAGTGTATATCCTCACAATCTGCTTCGCTTTTTTGTTTTCCCAGGGGAAATCTGGATATAAAGGAGAGAAGGTACTACTTTTATTCAGAACTTCTGCTTACATATAGATATTTGATGTTGTTATTATTATGTATAGTGCCATATTTCTTATAAATACTAGTAATGAACAATAACATCATCTTAGTAGCTGCTGCACAAGCTCTAATAGAAGATGTGTCCCTTCCTCAATGAACTTAATAGCACAATTGCTATAGTATGTCATGAATAGAATAACATTTAGGTTTTCAACTCAAGCACCCAAAGAACAAGGATGATATGCTCAATACACCTCATAAATATTCCTGTTCCTTTCCAGGGTGAAAGAGGTGAATGTGGAATCCCAGGGACAAAAGGAGACAGAGTAAGTAGCCACAAAGTTGTTATGCTTTCAGAAAACACAGTTAAAATACAGAAAAACTACAATTCCCTGAATAACAACCATGGTAACAGATTTAGGGCAAATATTAATTCTAAGGCTGAGGGAAATTAAGAACTGAGAGTTTTAAAAAATGAAGTGAGCAAGGATACCATTTTCAGTAACTCTCTCTGCTCCTTCTATATTTTCATGTGATACCGCCAAAGGCCCAAGCCTGAGCCTGCCCATAACAACGGTAAAACTCTACTTGACTTTAACCGAGGCAGAAGGCTTGAAGTAGTAAGCAAAAAGAATGAGAGGTGAAAAGAAAATCAAGGTTTCTAACACTGATCTTCAAGATTTGGGGTATAATTGTTGTGAATATTTTAAAGTAAACAAACAGAGTTTAATCCTGCATTACTGGTCCTTGATAATTAACTCTGTTCATTCTTACTCTGTATTCTGATTACCACAGACCATTTTAAAAATATGTATTCAATATTTGCTGGCTGCTGTGTTTCTCTTGATTTTATTTTTTATTTTAATGTAAAGATATCTAAATAGTAGTATTTTTGACCAAATTTAAATGCACATGAATGTATCCTTTATTTCACTTTACTTTCAGGGTCCTGAAGGTCCAGTAGGCCCCAGAGGAACAAGAGGGCTACAGGTAAAAAATAAAAAAAACCAACACAAACCAACAAGCAACACCCCACCCTATAAAAACAGTACCTGGTTCCCTGGGATTCAAAGCTTTGAAATAATATACCACAATTGTCATGGAATTTTTGAGTCACTGCGTTCAAGGCATCCAAAATCAATCTTCTTAAACAGCAAAATTAACAAGAATCTGGAGGAGCAATCTAGACAAATAAATCATCCTTATAATTTGTTCAGTCTCCAAGACAGCAAATACAGTTCTATTAGAAAACAAAATCACTCATTTCCCATTTAGTGACTTAACTGTTTCATTATCTCACAGAAGTACATGGAAACACTTTAGTCTCTTTTCATCCCAATATTCTTGGACTGACTGCCAAGAAGCTCAGCCCATCCTAGATGTTTCAGTAAATCCTGACTACAGATTACCTTTAATTGTATTCAAATAAAGGGAGAGGCAAATTTTCCCCCTCAACTACCAGGCCCAGTTCCAACTCAGTAGCTGAATCTATATGTGCATCAGAAAGCAAAGCTTCAGTTCTGAAATGTTTGTAAATCATATTTTAATGCAGACTACAGCAAATTAAGATATTGTTTTTCAAGCTGCCATTATTCGGAAAGCTTGAAAAATCTAATTAAAACCACTCCTGTTTTAATAGGGTCCACAAGGACAAACTGGAGATCAAGGGCCTGAAGGCCTGCAAGGATCAAAGGCAAGAACTGCACTATTTCTTCTCTTTCTTAATGTTAAATGGTATTAATACAGCCTCACAACAATAATGCTTTTATCTTTATACCCCATTCCCTTCTCGTAGGGGATGCAGTTTAATGTGACGTTGCTAGCAAATTCTATATTTTTTTATTCTACAATATTCCCAAGAAAGGTCTTCATTTGCTCTTTGTATTGAATTCAGGTCCAAACCACACTCCAATCTCTACTCACAAACAGTTAAAATATGGCAACATCACAGAATATTACTTAGCAGCAATGTAGCATTGCATTTCTTCAGTTTTCAATTTAAAACTACTTTTTCCCCAGGTGCCAAGCAGGAATTCTGTTTGGGATCTCAAACTCTTCTCTTGAAACTGTACATTCCCAAGAATTCCATAGTTCAAAATTAGTAGTCCCACTGTTTACTGATGCTCAGCAGGAGATACCTGAAAATCATAAGGATGAGTGCAGCTCAGGACAGTCTTGCAATGGGCCCTCTGAAGGTGGGCTCCAGAAATCACCCAGTGCTTCACTGCAAGATCCAGTTCGTTCTGTAAACAAAGTATTTTTTGTTTGTTTATTTGAAAAACATATGATTTATATTTATTAAATTCTTAAGATTTTCTGGGTTTATTTCTCACTTACCCCATTGCAAATTCCAGGTATACCAATGGAGATTACTTCATTCTGTGGTTCTGTTGATGACTTGATATCTTTATTGTAGTAGTTTAATGGTAGATGCAAATATCACTGGGTATTACAGACAATTATGGGAACTGTTTTAACTTCATTAAGAGACACCACAGTTATACTTTTCTTCTCAGAAAAACCTTAAACTGAGTAATTCAGCCAAGGCCAATGGGTTCTTCCACTACTGAAAGGAATATTGTTGTGGAGAAAAACTTGAAAATAAGTGTATAAAGGGCATTATTTCTTTTGATAGGACTCTCGATGTCTCCTTTACACCATATTTAGAGTGCCTGCTGGCCAACAGTGAAGCATAGAGCAGCTGGGTGTCAAAACTCTTACATCCCACATGAAACAAAACATTTTTTCTTTTGTTTAATCTAGTATCACTTTGTACAGGAAATACCTACACTCTTAATAAAGGGAATTTTGAAGCATTGAAAGGGTGAAAGGATGAAATACTGTGTAAGACAATTCCAATGGGCTGAAATTCAGGATATACAAAAAATGAACTTACAAACTGAGTTAAACCTGTTTGCCTAAACACCAGTTTATAAGCAGAATTGTTTCTTTTTTTCATTCTTTGAAAAGGGTGAAAGAGGTCTCCCTGGGCCACCTGGCTTGCCTGGAGAGACTGGAATAGGACTGCCAGGCCCAAAGGTACAAGCATCTCTCACCTTCTATATTATGTGTATTGTAGGACAAGAATGAAGACCAAGACAGGTGAGATAATATACATGCTGGTACATGAGAAACTTCAGCCCCCAAATGCTGTTTTTATGGCACTGAAAAGGTATTTTGTATGCTGATCAAAAATGTCTTGGGAAAAAAAAAGTATGTACTTTAAAGAACTTTTTTACAGTAGTTCTTATGCTTGATGTAACTCAATTCAAGCAGTGTATGGCTGAGTAAAAATGCATACCTAGTCTTAAACAAAAATTATTCTGTGAAAAAGAGGTTTGTTGGTTTGGATTACTGGCATAAAGAAAACAGAAACACTATGACAGAAATACTGACTTCTTGGAAAAGGACAATAAGGAATATGATGGGAATAATTAACCATTTAGATTCAACATTGTCTTCTCTCAAATGCAGAATTGAGGATGTCCCCTAATGCTGTGAAACTGCACCAGTTCAATGTCTGTTGAGCCCATATGACTCTGAGGACTCTCAGATTTTCTTTGCCATTCCTGTATTCTACATCAAGTATTTCAAGCACAGAATGTCTGATGAGTTGTTATATGCTGCACACATACAAGTAGCTAAATCGGGCATTTTCAAAATATATCTTTGTTTGAAGGGTGACACTGGTTTGACAGGAAGACCAGGCCCTGTTGGCCCACCTGGAGTTGGTGAGCCAGGACTTACGGTATGTCTCTTTTTTATTTGGCGGGATGGAAGCAGGACAGAAAGGAAAAATTCTCAGTGCTTCCCTGTTAAAAGGGATATATGTGTGTTACCTGATACTACATCTTTTCTTTCTTCCACTAGTTCTCACCTTCATGTATACTATGTCCTCTGATTTTCATTTCCCTCAATAAACTGTAAATGTTTACAATTCCTTAACGTCTCTAATTATCTTAGTCTCCAAAACAGCTATGAAAAAATAACATCTTATGCAAAGTCATATAAATAATTAAATAAATCTGTCCCCTGATAGATTCAAATCCACGTGTGTTAACTTCAACGTTGACTGCTTTTCAGTATCATGAGAACATTAACATCAGCATGGCTTTGAGGGAGAGACACCATTTCAACCACTGTAACATGAGAAACAGTCATACCTAACCAACCTCAATAGAGACATTCAGATTGCGTAAATGGTCCCAGGTAACAATTTGACCAGTATTACCTTCAGTGGAGATAACAGAGGGAGAAAATAAAAAAAAAAAAAATCTGACTTTCAGAATTTATAGTAGGCTTGGCTCTGAAGGCTCTTCATTCTTTTCCTTCCCTTCCTGCTCCTGGTAACTGTAAACTCAACCTCTGTGGTAATTCAGAAAAATCAGTACACCAATTTTATGGTCGCTTTTTTTCAAAGTGTCAGACAGCACTTTTACTAGCCATTTACAATACAGCAGATTCTGATTCATTTCTCATCATCTGGATGAAAGACCCATAGTGCAACCACAAGGGAAATTTTGTGCATTTTTGTTTAAAAAAAAAAAAAACTAAACAAAACAAAAAAAACACCACACAAAAGGTGTTTTTAATATTTACTTTAAAGTGTATTTGCTTCAATAGAGTTTTCTTTTTATGGCTGAATGCAGTGTAATTACCTTTAGCTCAGAACTAGACATAATTCTAAAGCTCTGTGCAGAAGAAGCAAAAGCATATTTAGGCTATGCAGAGCCAAACCTATCAGCATTCTATGATGTGTGTGTAATCTCAAGGAATAAATCAGAGCCAAAAAAAGAACCCAAAACAGATGCAGGAAAACACTGTGAAGCAGGCTCAATATGCACAGGTTTTGACCCTGCATTTAGTGAAAGGTTTTAGTTGTCATACTCGCCACTTGTGCTCTTGTCAGATCTGCTTGCAAAAAGAGAAGGGCACACTATTATTCTCTTCACCAATTATAGTCAAATCTCTCTACAGCTATATCTCCTTCAGTATGACTCTACACGGTCTTTAATCTGGTTCTCCCTGTCTCTCATGATTATACTGATACATTAATAAGGATTAGTAACAATTTGTAAACAAAACTAAAATTTAGGGAATGAAGATTTCAAAAGTATAAGGAATAGGAATTTCAGCAACATAACCTGTGATTCATAAGTAAGCAGAAAAGTAAAACTGTCTGCCTTGTTATTGCTGCAGGCCAGAATATTCATCATTTATTCACTGTGAATATCGTATTACTGTATTATTTTTAATAGGTTATAACTACAACAACATTTAAAGACATGCTTAAAACTGACAATGACATAGAACATGCTACTGTTTATTTGAGTGATTAATATATATTCTAGGCCATTTTAAACTTATGTTAACAGGGGCCTCAAGGACCACAAGGTGTTCAAGGAGAAAGAGGTTCACCAGGAGAAGGGCTTCCAGGAGCAAAGGTATGGCAGTCCAAGGGTTTTAAGACCAGAGCGGCACCATTAAATAAGTGCATGCCAAAAAAAGTCCATAGCAGACACAGGAATCTGAGAAAGTAGCTTGTAAATTAATATTAAAATTTGGCATCAATTAACCCAATATATATTCACAGAATTCAGTTGGTCCAAACATGACTTCTAGGCACAGCTAGCTTTTGGGGCCTGTAAAGCCCATATTTAATTCACCTGATGCTTGATTTGTGGGATCTAAGCCTGGAAAGAATTCCAGATATAATTTTAAAACAGCCTTGAGCATCTGACTTTAAAAAAATATTATAAAAGTGATTCCTAGATGAAAAATTTAGCTTTTTGTTGTTGCTTTTTTCTAAATCCTTATAGAGATCTTTGTTGTCACTAAAGACAGGCTTAGTTCTAAGCTGGTTATGCCACTGGCTTATGCATTTTAGCAGAAGTCTGAATTCAGTTTGTGGGAAAAGAAAGCTGCTGTTACTAAAAAGTAATGACAGTAGTAGTTGCACCTACATGGATGGACTCACTAGACCCACTGCTAGCTCCTTTTCCTGCCTACTGAAAACCAACTCCCAGGCTGAGTTGTCACTTCAAGCTTTGGTTACAGTAACAAAGTGACACAGCTTGTACATGAGCTAAATAAATAACTAAATGGTTTACTCACTTTTATGCATGCACGAAGGCAATTTTGGTTGGGAAAAACAATAAAAGACTATTTCGCAGTTGCAGACCCCAACTGTCTCTTTACTAAAAATGTTAGTATTTGTGCTTAGCACAATGCTCTAGTCAGCTAGGTTTAAATTTGACTGCTGCTAGCAACATAATACCTTCAAACATCCAATATATATTTTATGATCAATTATTTAAATTAGCTAACCTCATTGTTGATGGCTTGTATTTGCTTATCAGATCTCATGCATGAAAACAAACAAAAAAATGATTTGAAGAAAATACATTTAGAAATCACTCCATTACCACCGAAATACTAATTCATGTGGGAAGAAACACTACAACTAATATGTAAAGGACAGCAGAAATGCACAGTGGGAACAAGTACGGAACAACCAAAACTATTGAGCAAATGAGATAGGCAGCATAAAGTGGAATTCTGCCAGTCTTATTGGAACTCTTGGTTCTACAAAAAATGTACTACTTTTTACTGACAAGTCTGACCTGGAGCCAAGCATGTATCAACAGAGTCTATATGTATCTCTAATCCTATTTATAACTGCCAAGTATGTCAGCTCTCTGGTTTTAAACACATTTTAAACAGGTGATTGTTAATCTAAAGCAAATTTTACAGTTGCTTTTTTCAGAACATTTTTACTACAAGCTCATAGTTGAGTAAAAAGGAAAATGAAGGCAGGTGTTCTAAAGCATCAGGAGTAAAGAATGTTATTTTAATCTACATAATATATTTCAGTCAAAGTTAAAATGATGGAATTGGTTACTAGGGAGAGAAGAGACATGTCTGGGGCATAACTTTATTGCCTTGGGTGATTCTGTGACAATTTATACAAGCTAACTATCTGTCTCTACATGTTTTATTAACAGAAGTACAGGAAAGCACAATATTTGTATCCTTATTAGTAACCTGCATTTTCCCCAGACCACTATTTTGTAAATAAACATTTAGAAAGACAACGACATTTACAAATGGACATCTACAGTAATAGTTTGGCCTGGTCTTTATTCTGGCAAAATTCCTGGTGAGAGCAAGATCCTTATTGCCACACTTCAGTGAGATTAACCCATGAGAGAAAGAAGCAGAATTCAGCTTTCAGCAAGTCTCAGTATTCAGCACTGCTGACATTTAACTCAGCTGCAGTTTCGCCATTGATTCGAGGGAAAGCAGGGCAGGACCTTAAGCAACTGAGGTGGGCAGAAAGATAAAAAGAAGCTTGTTCAGCTCTTTCATCAGCAATCTCAAACTGCAGAGTAAGCTCATTTGAATGGATGACCTCTTTGGTATCCTGGAAAACAGATCCAGGAGCTACTTTCTGGTTCTCATTTTGGTTTTCATGATGACAGAGCAGTGTTTCTAGTTACTTCAGAGAGAACAGCTGTGTGTTTCTACAGTTAACAACATACTATTATTTCATGTAGGGAGACCGTGGTTTTGATGGACCAAAGGGCCCTCGTGGACTTCCAGGCATCAGCATAAAAGGTGAAAAGGTGAGCAGTAAGTAAACACACCAGGGGATTAACAAAGTGCCAATACATAATACAGGGAATACGGGGTTGATATTCACTACAAAAGGTGTGACAAGGCAAGGAACCCACAATAGACCCTGGATAATATGTTATTTTGTCGAGAGATTTATGCCCAATAAACTCTCCCAACCTATTTTAACATATCTCCATGTTAAAATAGGAAATGTTATAAAAAGCCTCTGATTCTGTGGGAAAGTTAAGGCTTGGAAAGGGAAAAAGAGACTAGCAGTTGTGTGCAAGTGACCTAGCAGTGAACAAATGCATATACAAAAGATAAAAGGTCAGATTCCCAGCTTCACTGACTTCAAGAGAGGTTAAGTCAACATGCACTAGCACCAGAGCTGTGCCAGGTTGTTTCCGAATCTCTACACAACTAAGCAACTCTGCTTTGTTTGCCAGGGTGAATTCGGTCCTCCTGGTTTACCTGGGCCAATTGGATTACCTGGAATTGGAATCCAAGGAGAGAAGGTGCAGTTTTCACTTCCCCCTCTCCCCACAACTAAATGTGTGGTAACAGAGAATATTTTATTTTTAATAATTACTTAACTAATCTTTTCAGGGAGTGGAGGGCCCAAAAGGACCACCTGGCTCTAGAGGGCTACCAGGACAGGGACTACCTGGACAAAAGGTTAGGGAATTTTCTGAAGTAAAAGCTACTATGCTGTTTTTACCGTTATGTTTCCTGATAAAAAATGGTGTCTATCTTTATGCTTGTTAAAAGTGCTGAAAACCAATGTAAGTATTGACATAGCTGCAGGAAATTATTTTCTTTATTAATACTATTAAACTGTACAGCAGATCCCACTCCACTGAAAAGCCTTGATAAACCAATGCCATAGGTTTTGGCTTGGCTCACCACAGAACCTTAGAGGCACCACACATCAGACAGTGAACTGCACTTTGTCTCATATGTTTCCATAGAAAGGGTTGTCTGCCTTGAACTTGCAGTTTCATCATGCAGGTGCAGTGAATCAATTCCAAAAAGTAGTTGCACTTAACAGAGAACACCACCAAAATTTCAATATCATATTTTATCCTCACTGTACTGTTTCCATTCCAGAAAAATGCACACGTATCTTACAGACTGGCTGCCTTCCTTGTTACTTCTGCTGCCTGTTGTCTCACCTGACTTTGTGCATTTACTGTATCTAGCAGTTAAGAACGGTCCAAGGTATAATGAAGATTACCTTGGCTGAAGGAAAACTGACAGGATAACTTAGCCTTCACTGATTCGCAAAATACAGAACCGTTAATGTAAGACGTCGCCCTTGAAGTGTTTGGAATGGAGATTTAAAGTGATTTTCTGAAAGAGGTGACAGATGAAGTTCTGAATGACTGAAGGCTATTAAAGGATAGCATAAAGGAACTAGAGGTGTAAGTGGGTCAAGGGTCCACACCAGGTAAAGTATTCTGCAGCATGAGAGATCACCTCTTACATTTTAAGTGACTGTACAGGGATATGTTTTACCACCAGTAAAAAGAAAGAGAAGGATGAATTGTCTGTGGATGTCAGATATGCTCCTGAAATATCAGCTTTGGTGGGAAACATTCACAGGGACATATCGTTATAGGTTTACAGCATTAATCATTTCCACCAACAACTTTTTTGTGACAGCTCAAAACATACTGCAGATTCCAAATCTTTGTGACCAAGGGTTTAACACATCATAGTAAAGACAATATCACACTAATCTTTCTTTAAATATAAGCAACCAGGAATATGCTTTTGGCTTTTTCCATGACAATGCTGTTAAAAACTATTTCTTCTTAAGGGTGAACAAGGCTTGCCAGGAGAGACTGGAGTGCCAGGAGAAAGAGGTATTGGAGAACCTGGCTCTAAGGTACATTGTTAAGAGAGGAATTGCTTTATTTATTTATTTATTTATTCTGATTTTAAATTTGTGTTTCCTGAGTATCCTTTCTGGAAGCACTTAAAAATAGCTTTAGAAATAAAATTTAGGTTCTTAGTCTTTTAAAATTTTTAACACAGACTTTCAATAACCTCCAGAAATTACAACATTTTAAATACACCAGTCTGTATAAAAGGAGTAAGATTTATTGTGACTGAAAATTTCCATGTGCCTGGCCCACACTCAAGTCAGTGTTGCATACAGCTGACCTACAGCTCTGTTCAGAAGACCATCCAGAATATTAAACAGTTGCCAGAATTTGCAGTCCTCAGCATAAGCTAAGCCATAGCCAGAGCTGCTGAAAAAATACACTGAACACTGGTTCTTGTGCTGTTCCTTCCCTTTTCACACAGGATAGGATATAAACAGAGCAGTAGCTACATCCTCACACCTTCATACCGGAAACAACCTGTGCTACTAGACAGAAAGCAGACTTGCTTAGAGGAGAGGAAGCTGTAACCAGGTTATCTTAGTGCTAATGTGATCAACATATTAACCAGTCCCTATGTCATTAACAGCTAGATTAAAATAAAATAAGGGAATAGATGAAAAAGTACTTTTGTGATAGTGGAAAAGCAAAGGGTTGTCCTGGTTTTGCTCTTGTCTTGATCTGGGACAGGGGTTGGAAAAGAAAATAAATTGTTCAATTTCTTTTTTTAATTTCACAAAATATGACAATGTTGAGTGAATCCATTTAACTCCAAAGGATCCCATTTAATCTAAAACCAGGTCAGGCTCCTGAACCTTACATAAGTAGGCCAATGACAATTCCACTGCCATTAATAGATTTGCACTGATATTCACCAACAAGATGTCAATCATCATGTCACAGTCAGTTCTATCTGATATTTACTTCAAATGCTGACACTTAATTAAATCATGGCATTATTTTTTAAGAATGAGCTGGAGCATTAATAGCTAATAATATTAATAATTCCAGATACATGAGAGCTGTCTTTAAAAAAAAGGGCAAGATGTGTGTTCATATGCATAAATGTTTGTTATAAATATACACAGTTTAGTAAACTTTTAAAAATAGATTTACTTCATTCAGAGAAATAATAGTACCAAGTCTGCATTTAATAGAAGGACTTACTTTTTATTGATGTCAGGGTGAGCCAGGCCCTTCAGGACTGGCAGGTCTGCCTGGTCTTCCAGGAGAAGATGGAGCCCCTGGACAAAAGGTTGGTTCATCTCTGTCTGCCGTCTACCTGCTTCCTTTCAAGCATTCCTACTGTTCTCCCTGTGCTGATACCCAAACCTAGAAGAAAGTGTTCATGGACAAGAGGAAAAGTAGCATATTTTTCAATTAAAAATATTATTTCAAACATACTTTTTTTAGCTAAAGCTTTTCTTTTTTTTTTTTTTTTTTTTTTGAGTTAAGGGTTGTCTTATGTTGTTGTCAGTTGTTGGCTTTTTTTTAATTCACCAAACATCCTGCAACTCAGAAGGGAAACTACTAAAATGGCTAGAGGCAACCCTTCATAGCCTCCTGATCATGGTATTTTCCTAGAATCAGAAACCCCATATATTTAAAGATTATATACTCGGAGTGTTCAGCCATCACTAAGGAAACATGCTACTTCACGCATTCCACCCAGAGTCGCTTCTGAATCCCGGGTCTGCTGACTTCAGTAGGAGTTTTGCCATTCACTCTTAAAGGTCTATGATTTTAATGAGCTTATTCAAGTGAATACAGAGCTGATCTTGCACGATGTCTATGCAGTACTCTGAAATGTTGCTTTCATTTTTCTATTCCAGGGTGAACCAGGGTTACCTGGTCTTAGAGGTCCTGAAGGTACTCCAGGGATCGGAATCCAGGGGGAAAAGGTGAGAATTTCTTACTAAAGGTGACATTCAAAATTGTAATGTTCCAGGAACAGGTTTGGCAAAGCCTTCTCTTTTTTGGTCTAAGTAATGAAAAAATGTACCTCAAGTAACAGGTTAATGAGCACTTCTATAAGAAGTTAATGCAGAGTTTATTTTAGCCTCAGCCTAAAACAACAACTTTTTAAATAGTGAAGTTAATAGACCAGCCAGGACATCTTTTTCATAAATTCGTTTTGGAAATGACAGCACAGCAGTTCAGCAGCTCAGTTTCCAGTACCTGTGCTAGTATCTGGTCCAAGAAGTTCACAAATTGCTAGCTGGGAATACTATTTCTCTTAGAAGTAATAACTGGGTCCATCTTTTAGGTTCTGGCTCTTGTACTGGTCTTCTGTACTGATTCACAGATGCAGAAGTAATTCCAGTTTCTCATATGAGCATCAGTATCCTGTGAAATAAAGACACTGGAAATTGCTGTAACGGTTGTCCAAGACATTGGACAAGACATACAGAGATTAAATGTTACAATAGAAGAGAAATAAAGATATTAAGTATCACAATTGCACAAAGCTGGAAGGACTGAAAAACAGTGTAGGAAGGAAAATCAAGGCATCCACCTGATTTCAGATTACTTTGGTGGGGAATGCATGCAGA
Source organism: Pterocles gutturalis (assembly GCF_000699245.1). Lineage (NCBI taxonomy): Eukaryota > Metazoa > Chordata > Aves > Pterocliformes > Pteroclidae > Pterocles > Pterocles gutturalis. The sequence continues at coordinate 1,919 of NW_010097736.1, read as the reverse complement.
TGACATAAAATTTATTACTGTATTGAAACATTTTCAGAATTATTCTGGACTCATAGCTGTTTCTTTTTTTTGTTTGTTTGTTTGGGGGGGGGGACATAATTTTTACAGCCTAATAATATGCTTAAATAGCAGTTATCCCTTTACAAACTTCACACCATTCTTAGCTTTTTTTGCCTGGAAGTATAAGCTGGTCAATCAGAGGGAGCATCATGGTCAATTAATTGGCCCTATTGAAGTAAAAAAAAAAGTACCTTTGAGTGAATTATCTTTTCCTGCTTTGATTTTTTTCTCTTAGATAGCATCTTTTTCACGTAATTACTTAATTTTTCATCTGCAAGGACGCAAACTGCAAGACTCCTTTTGGTTATTATTTTTTTCACAGTATTCAATGGTAAGTCAGCTAGTTTAATTTCAGATGAAATCTACATAGTGTTAACTGGACAAATCCAAAACTGGACAATTAGTGAGCAGAATTAACTGATTTGACAATGAAGGCAATAGGAATAGACTATGTGCACCAACTACGAGATGGAACTTTGCTATCTTTCACTGATATTTACAATTAATTTCAGTTAGACATTCTTCATATTATTTGGGATGTGTGATATGTCTTCTCCATTTCTGTAGGGAGATCAAGGTCAGAGAGGTATACGTGGATTAACAGGACCAACAGGAGTACCTGGACCTGCTGGAGATAAAGTAGGTTTATTACAGCATTATGTGTGTGAAATAGCCCCCCAAAGCTGTGCTTTGTTCTAGATCTCAGAAACAACTGTCCTAGAATGAACTTGATTCTTAAAAAAATAATTTCAAAAAAAAGTTCAGCTAAGGCTTCTCTTTGCAAGAAACAGCATGATCCCTGTAAACATCTAGAAGCATTTTTTAAAAAAACTTTGCATTTACCATATCGCTTCCCTGTCAGCTTAGAAAAAGTTAAGGGACAGTGCTGGTATTTTTATGCTGAAATATTTGGGAAGATAGTATGGTGCATAGCATATACATATGTGACAGGACTTTATTTTTCCTTACACTGACTCATGGCTGATATTCTTTTGTGGATTTTGAGTTTCTATTTCTACTCAGCACTCACTGAAAGTGAGAAGGGCTACTCCAGGTTTCTCCTCTAGTCTCTTATTAAGTCTTTTGCTATTTATACACACAAGAATCTGTATTTCCACATAAGATGAAAAATAAGAAGGGGTGAAAAAGTACACCAAAAGGACTATTTAAAAAAATCTACTCTTAACAGAAAAATACGTGTTTTCAGTATACCTACACAGCTGGGCAGCAGCCTTGAGTGCTGGATGTGCTGGACCAAGTCTCGAATACACCAAGAAAGGGATTTCTAATAACATGTTTTTGTTCAGTGACTGAGAAGAATCTCATTTCCACTGACAAATCAGAACTATGCTCGTTAACAGTTCTTCAAATAGCTATGTTTCACTTCACATAGAATATCTGAAATTCAAATAGAATCTCAATGGAATATTATAAATTGTTGCATAAATATTTTCTCTGAGATGCTCATGCTCGCTTTCAGAAAAAATCCATCATTTTTGCTCTCCTTCCTTCACTGCAGGGGGAGCCTGGTGCACCAGGACGTCCTGGAATGCCAGGCCCTCCTGGAAGAGCTGTGCCTGGACCAAAGGTAACATTCACACTCCAGCTCCTAGTGCTTATCAACACAGGGCGAAAACTGTGAATTAGGCCACGCTACTATTCGTGTAAATAATTTCAGTGTTATGAGGTCGACTAGAACGTCTTTCTTATGAACACAGTTATGGATTGTACCCAGTCTAGTCACCACCATGCCCTGGTATTACTGTATGCCATCCTGAGGTGTGCCCTACCATTTCTTTGTTTTGGATAACCTTGAATACCAACATACTTTTGATATATATAATTTTTATATAATTTTT